>NC_087202.1:55576580-55601580 GCF_015104395.2 Macrobrachium nipponense | reverse complement strand
GGCATGTATAGAGGTGTTTTGTTGGGAGACAGTGATTATCCAAGCCTTTCTTATATAAAGACACCATTTCTTGCTGGCAATACTACACATAAACAGAGACGTTATAATGATGCGCACATCAAAACTCGCAATCTTATAGAACGTGCCAGAAGACTGCTTAAATAAAGGTTTGCAGTGTTATCAATACCGGTCAGAACTAAGTTGAATAATACTAAGAACATAATAATTACTAGGAACATAATAGTTGCTTATGCAGTCCTTCATAATTGTGCAATAACAAACAGGATACCTCTACAGGATGAAGAAAATCTTGAATTGGATGATCCTGGTGTGGGTATCATTGAAAGAGCTGACAATATCCAAGGAGCTCAATGTAGGGCCCATATGTTGAAAAGTTTTTTTAAGTTTAAATAGTTATATTTATTTTCTGTTAATTGAGGTTTAAAGTAGTGCAAGGAACTCAGTCCTGGTAATTTGCACTTTAATAACAATAAATCTATAATCTTATTACTTGCATTATATAAGAACCATATGAATTGAATAAAGTAACAACACATTAACCCAAGAATGCTTTTGTCAGAGCTAACAGCTGTATGTCATACGTAAATTGAATACTATAACAAGAAAATGAAAATACACTTCTTATCGACTTAATATGAAAATATAACTTACATGTTTGCCTTTAAAAAGGTACACTAATGGATTTATTTTATTTATTTTCTGGTTCATCCTGAAAAAAATATTCAATGGCAAAAGCAATCTATGGTTAAAAAGAGGTAATTCATTCTATATTACTAGAATTGACTGAAAGGATAAATATTATTTTTTAACATAAGAAAAGATTTATTCAGGAACTCTTACTACCATAGTTGTCAATCTGACACCCTGAGAAAGACACGACTGTTGTACTTGCAAGATGAAAATGGTGGTGATAAAAATTTGAATACAACTTGTGATTCAGGTTAAATCATAGCTATGTGGACCCGTGGTTCAGGTCAAATCATAACACCATTATTTAGACCTTTACATATGATGTCTAATATAAATTATTCAGAAACATTGGTTTAAGAATTATATCATAACGGGCTGCCAATGCAAGTAAGTACGTATATCATAAAAATATGGCCAAAGTAATAAGGGAGACAATAAAATATTAAACTAGCCCTAATAAGTTCTAAACACTGATAAATTGATAAATTATCCTGTTAGTACATATTATCCCTATCACAGCATAGGCTACCAATTCAGAAAATATAATTTCGAAGTAAACCTTGTAATGCATGATACTCAATACCTAATTTCACTTAACATCAGGTTCATGAAAATAATATGATACCTAATATCAAGATAAAAATGGACATATATGATACTCAATACCTAATTTCACTTATCATCAGATTCATTAAAGTACTACAGTATTCTATAATACCTAATATCACGATGCAAATGGACATATTAAACCTATGTAACACCATACAAACTAAGAAATGATTATTTGGAAGTATACATTGTACTGTTTGGTATCAATTAACTAACTTACAAATAGGAACACCTGATTCATGAGAGCACCTTCATATACCATAGGTATAAAATAAAATATATACTAACACTACATCACAGCAAAGAAAAATATGAAATGGGTTTGGTTGGGTTTATAGAATTTAGGCATAATGCCAAGCAATGGGGCAACTATGGCTATTCAGTTTTAAAGAAATGATAAGGTTAAGTGAAGGCTGACCTTATGATGAAACCTTCATTTAACAAACACACCTATCAGTGGAGCCATTTTTCTCTCCTAAAAGCAAAAACAACGTGATCTATGGAAATAACACCTACTGTAACCCTTGCAATAAGGCTAAATTCCATAAACCAACCAACAACCAATACCTAGTTTATTCATACGAGTTGCGCATTGCTTCATAGGCAGATTTTGCACTGTTAAGAAAAGCATTCAAGTTAGCAAACACAGACATTGCTGATGAGTGCATTTCATCCACAAATTCATTCATATTGTTAATTAATTTCACCTTTAGTTCATGCTCTCTTTTTGCCATTATATGTTGCTCCTTTTCATTTTCCATTCTGAGATCACGCAGTTCCTCTTGTCTTTCCCTACACTTGATGTATGCATCATCTAACTTCAATTTTTTAGTTGAAGAATATGCTTCCTCTGTGGGTGTAGAAGACCGAGGTATTGGAGATACATCCCGTGATGTGTTGCGCAATTTTGGTGAAGTTCTGCCTGGAGTAACAATAGGCGTTGAAGGACGGGAAGTTTCATGGGGAACTATGGGTTTAAAAATTTAGTGTTCCATTGAAGACGGTGATGACATAGCTGACCGATTAAGGAATCTGGATCTTGATTCACGAATAGATGAAACACCACTTTCTGATTGTGCTGAGGTTGAAGGCAGTGGCTCTGTAATACCTGAAAATATTAGGTAAAATAAATAACTGATCTACTGTACCTTAGATGTAAATCTCTTCTGCAGCACTTCTAAACTGAGTATACAAGTGCTGGAACTTTTAGGGTCATACAGCATTAAAATGTTATCTTGAACCCAGTCATCAATAATAAAAACATAACCATTTTGCTTTCCCCCAAGGCATTACAAACTTTCCAGACGGGTAGAGTGTAATGGCCACCAAAAAGTTGAAGGTTCACTATTTTATCAATTTCATTCTTGAAAACATCAGAGTACTTACTTATTTTAACATCATGTATGGGCTCTCCTTTGTCCATGATCAATTCTTCTGTCATCATCGATGCAGCTATCACAAACTCTTCTGAATAGTTTCGAAGATCTGGTGGTGGACCACCACCAGTTCTGCATAGCTTTATCTTGACAGCAGCATCTTCCTGCTTCCCTTTAGTAAAAAAAAATATATGTTAGAATAAAAATGTTTTCCCATTGGCTTTCTAATTTATTCTAACAACTGTGACTTTAACAACAGATTGTAATGATATTTCAAAATATAACAAAAAAACAGATTGTAATGAAATTTCAAATATAACAAAAAGCCTACCATCCTGTGTATGTACTTCTCTTCCACCTCCAGAATAATGATTTAAAACATCTGTCGCATGATTGAATTCATAGGAAAAGTCATTTGAGCATTTACACAAATATTAATAAGCACTTAAGAAATTAATGTGACCTTTGTGTGGCTGGAAATGTGGGCTGCACATTATAAAGCATAGTAAGGGAAACAACGGAGTGGCCTAGCTGATCCAGTCTTGCCTGCTTGTTGATCCACCCTCCAAAAATGTACTTTAACACGTCCTGACACTGGAGATGGGCACCCGTCATGAGTCATTGGTGGTGGGAGCAACATCTCAAGACCTCTACTCTCCTTTTGAAGTGAGCAAAAGTACTTTTTCGGAGGGTGGATCAACAAGCGGCAAGACTGGATCAGCTAGTCCACTCGGTTGTTTCCCCTAATACCACTTGAGTTAATGTAGCCTTTCCTGAGCAGTTCACATAGCTGCCACAATCTATCGTAGCCAAGACTGGTAGGCATTATGCAGTCTTCAGGCTCCAGACATGCTAGCCTACATGTGAACTCAAATTAGCCTATTTCAGGTGTTGCCTTACTCCAAATCATTTGACCACCTGCAGACAAGAGCCAAGATCTTAAATGTTGGCTTAAACTTTTAAAAATAATCACTTGGCCCAATTTGCAAGCAGGTATCACACGTTAGGGTAAAACAGTATTTATACTTCGGAAAATCTCGTACAGCTACCCATAAGAAAAATAGCCAAAGTTTTACCATCGATTTTTACAGTAATAAACTGACTGTAAGCTCATGAATGTTTAATTTATTTGCAAATCCACCCATTAACAAAACGATAATACTGCTGTGTGCTCTAGCCCTTCTATCCACCAGGAAATTGTATTCTAAACCTAAATTAGAATATTAATCAAATTTCCTATGATAGACATTAATAATTAAAAATACATATAAAATTATACAAACCTAATGCTTGATACACCAACTGCTTTTGTAATAAGCTAGGAATTGTTACCCTAACCTTTCCTAGAGCACCCCTCACACCCCATATGATTTGGTTAGCTTAGCATTACCCAACCTATTCTAATATGCTCCATTCTATTTATCTGAAGATAATATATTTAGATGATAAAATGGTGTTCCCTTGGACAAGCTACGCTAGGCTAGCCTGATGCAAGTAGTGTTAACAACTGAACAAGCAGCACTAGCCTAGGCCTTTCATAGCATAAATTTCTTTTAACCTAACTGACAGTTTACACATCATTTTGCCCACAGCGGTCTAAATTTGCTCTGACTACAATTACAAAACAAAAATGCATCCTTACTTGCGTTTTACGTGGTCGAAACAGCGCTTGACCTGCATTGATGACCGTGGAGGTTGGTCTGGATACATGGCGTTGAACTTCAAAGTAATTTCTGGCCATGCCTGACGTTTTCTTTCCAAAGTTCTACTTCCCGTACATCGGTCGTTGATAACACTCTCATGCTCCTTTATCAAACTAAGCAGCATTAAACGCTGAGAATCAGCTACTGGGGGTGCACGCTCCATATTCAGGTATCCTGGTAACGGTAAGTTGCGTATATTGCTTGCGGTAACTGCTTGATTGTTCAGATTTCCGCGGCAAATCAGGACATCAAATATCAAGTGTACAAAATATACTACAGATATGCAGCATCTTTTTATAATAAATAGCAAGGACATAAAGCCTTTTTAATTTAGTATTATGGCAATAAAAGAAATTGTCTATGATACTGATACAGCCTTGTAATCATCGATTCCAGTCATTTCATTCCCAGTAATTGCAAATGTTGGTAAGCCTGTTCAACCAGTGAGGCAATGCGATGGGAGTTCGGCCGTCGTACGATTTCTGGATACCACGACAACCCTTCGTTTGAGACCATACAACCGCGATCGCCTTCGTATTGACAAATGTGATCGTATGATTTCTGGATACGGCCCATAAACTTACCTTACAGACCTTACAGACCTTACATCTTGTTCGGGTTGCCCCAGGTCCCTCAGTGTGAGGCACCTCTAATGTCTACCAGAGAGTTGCTAGTACATCTTCCGGTATATTTTGCATCTTCCAATCTTGGATGGTCTGGGATGCAGTTTAGATATTTGTCGAGCTTATTCTTAAACACATCTACGCTCACTCCTGATATATTCCTCAGATGAGCTGGCAACGCATTGAATAGACGCTGCATTATCGATGCTGGTGCGTAGTGGATTAATGTCCTGTGTGCTTTCCTTATTTTTCTGGTATAGTTTTGGGCACTATTAATCTACCTCTGCTTGCTCTTTCTGATATTTTTAGTTCCATGATATTTTCTGCTATTCCTTCTATCTGTTTCCATGCCTGAATTATCATGTAGCGTTCTCTTCTCCTTTCTATGACTATATAATTTTAAAGAATTGTAGTCTTTCCCAGTAGTCTAGGTCCTTAACTTCTTCTATTCTAGCTGTAAAGGACCTTTGTACACTCTCTATTTGTGCAATATCCTTTTGATAGTGTGGGTACCATATCATATTGCAATATTCAAGTGGACTACGAACATATGTTTTATAAAGCATAATCATGTGTTCAGCTTTTCTTGTTTTGAAGTGCCGTAACAACATTCCCATTTTTTGCTTTACATTTTGCCAACAGAGTTGCTATTTGATCATTGCATAAACATGTTCCTATTCATCATCACACCAAGGTCTTTAACTGCTTCCTTATTTGTGATGGTCATTATTAGGTCCCTTATATGCATATAGCTTTCTTTCTCTGTCTCCATAATTTATTGATTCAAATTTATCAGAGTTAAATACCATCCTATTTACCTCTGCCCAATCATATACTTTGTTAAGGTCTCTTTGTAGAGCGTTCCTATCTTCATCACAAGTAATTTCTCTACTTATTCTTGTGTCATCTGCGCAAACTACTCACTACCGAATCCTTAACATTATTGTCTATGTCTTCAATCATAATAACAAACAGTATTGCAGCTAACACCGTACCTTGCGGCACACCGGATATTACCTTGGCTTCATCCGATTTCTCGTCGTTTGCAATAACTATCTGTTTTCTGTTGTGTAAAAATTCTTTTAACCATCTTCCTACTTTATCCACGATATTGTGTTTTCTAATTTTCTTCGCTAATATATTATGGTCTACTTTATCAAAAGCTTTTGCAAAGTCCTAAATAAACCACATCTGTTTTCATTTCCGCTTTTCATATTTTGAATATGTTCTCACGGTGGACTAACAGTTGGGTTTGTGTACTTTTTCCGGGTACGAAACCATGTTGTCCTTTATTAAACAAATTATTTTTTTTTATTAAATGTTTCATAATATTTTTCTTCATTACCCTTTCATACACTTTCATAATATGTGATGTTAGACTCACAGGGCCTATAATTACTTGCCTCTAGTCTTGATCCACTTTTGAAAGTAGGGGTAATATATGCTAATTTGTGCTCATCATAAATCTTGCCTGTATCTACACTTTGTCTTAATAATATTGCAAGTGGCTTTGCGATAGAATGAACTACTTTCTTTAACAAAATAGCAGGAATTCCCATCAGGCCCTGCAGCAGCTCCATTTTTAATTTCATTAATAGCCTGCACAATATCAGCTTCATTAATATCTATGTCAGCTAAATATTCACTATTTCATCCCTTACTTCTATATCATTATCTTCATATTATTCTAGGGGTGAATTCTCTCTTATATCGTTCTGCCAGTATGTTGCAAATTTCCTTTTTTTCATTCGTTAATCTCCCTTCAATTCTCAGAGGGCCTATTTCTATTCTTCTTTTATTCATCTTCTTCGCATATGAGTATAATAGTTTGGGGTTTTGCTTGATATTTAATAGGGTTTTTTCTTCCAAGTCCCGTTTTTCATTTTTCTTTGATTGTATAATCTTTTGTCTGCATTTTCTATCTTACTTTTTAGTTCTAACTTTCCATGCATTTTTTCTTTTGCAAGACCTTTTTTCCACTTTCTGATTTTCTGGAACAAGATCCTTCTGTCTCTTGGTATGCATGAATGATGTTTACTTTTCTTCTTCGGTATATATTTTTCCACTATTTTCTCCAATATTTTATATAATATCTCCGTATTTACCCTTATGTCATCACTTACGAAAATGTTATCCAATCTTTGTTTAATTCTTCATTAATTTCTGACCATTTTATTTTTATTTTTACTGTAGAAGTTTGTATTTCCATATCCTTCCCACTTTTTCATTTCTTGCTTATCTCTATTTTCACTTGCTTTGGAATGAACTGTTAATTCTATGACATTATGGTCTGAAATACTCGCATTATAAACTATTATTTCTTTAACATAATTCATCTCGTTCACAAATACTAGGTCTAAAGTATTTTCCTTTCTTGTTGGCAGGTGATTTATTTGTTGAATGTTGTATTCTAGTAGCATATCTAATAGCTTTTCAAATTGCCTCTTATCTTCTGCACTACTATTACTCTCTTTTTTATATGTATAAGTACAACCACAATCTCCTATTCGTTCTTTCCATTCTACGAAAGGAAAGTTGAAGTCACCAGATAGGAGAATAGTCCAGTCCTTGTGATTTCTACATATATCATCCAATTTTTCAATTATTAAGTCAAACTCTTTAGTATTAGGAGGTCTATATATTACTATGTTCATCAATTTTTCAGATTCAAATTCTACCGCTATTAGTTCACATTCTGAGTTACTATATTTCTCATATATTTTTCCTTGTTTTTTGTCTTTCCCATATATTGCGGTTCCCCCTTGATTCCTATTTTTTCTATCTGATCTATAAGTTTGGAACCCTTTTATTTGATCATCATTCCCAGTCTCTTGGGAATACCAGGTTTCACTTATATTCATTATATCTATTTTCTTTTCATTTTGGGTTAGTTCTTCTAAGTACTCTATTTTTCTTTTTGAGTTACTCGTAACTAAACCCTGCGCATTCATCACTATGATGGTTTGCGTGTTTTCTCCTTCATTTAATACTGGTAGTAATAAGGATTTTTCCCATGTCTCTTTCTGTTCTGGATATGTTGTTCTTTTTTCATTTCCAGAAATTCTGACATTAAAAAATCCAACTTTTCCATAATATTTGATCTTCTTCATCATAATTATTCATTTTGTGTCTGAATCTGCAATTTCTCCGTTTCTGCAATATCCTCTTGCATAATAAATACAGTTTATTATCTCTTGAGTAGAATTTCGGAGCTGATGCTTTGAAATTTTTTGCTGACACCTCTGCATATCTCATTGGTGGTTTGCTTTTCTCTTTTACCTGATATTCTTGATTTCTCTCTTTATTTGTTTCTTTCTTATTTTGGATTTTATTACTTGGTTGGTTATTTATTTGATTATGATTCATGGCTACAGGTGCATATATTTGCATTTTTTGTCGAACTTACATCCTTTTCCTTCTTTTAGGTTTCTTACATATGTTTTTTGGGATGCAGATCTCTGCAATCATCCCCATATCCATCTAAGTATGCACATTTACCATATATTTCATAGTTTTGACATATCTTAGGATGTTTGTAGTAACATCTTTCTCCAAATCTGCAATTCCCTCTTTTCAAAAGGTTGCAGATTTTGTCCTTTCTTGTCTATTTTTTTCCTCTTTCCGTCATTGTATAGATCTGGGTAGAGCCTCTTCGGGATTTGCTTTTCTGTTGTCATATCGTAATTTATTTCTTCGTAGGTATGCTGCTTTATTGCCTCATATGTAGTATCAATGAGTATCTCTGCATCCATACTTTATCTTGTTCTTTGTTTTCCTTATTTTTTTCTGTCATTTCATTTTTGTTTACTTCTCTTCCGTTTTCCTCTTCTTCTTTTTCTTCTTCTTCTTCCGAATAAAAGCGAATAAAGTGCGGGAGATCATCAAAGCTACGCAAAATATGAGGAGAGACTCGGAGAGAAATGTGTCACTGTCTCTGCTGTAACAAAGCTTCGTTGTTACTGAAAGAGACGCCCATGGCAAGCACTATATTACTTTGCTAAAATCATGAGGATGTGGAATGTGCCATGGAGAGTCAGACAGGAGGTGTTAAAGAAAAGAAATAAGAAAGGTTGAGGCCCTAGAGAAGAGACAGCGCTGGGTGCTATGTTGTCACCATTTTTAATGACTATTGAGTAACTCTTTTCAGTCTTCTCAAATTAATGCTACATCTTATTTCATTCCATTCCAGAGCCGGACCTCTTTTGTTATCATTCCCTTCCGGGAAGTGAGAAAATAATTAAATAATTTTTAGTGAAACTCTATTATCAGATAATTAATACCTCCTTTGCTTCAATCGCAAGTTATTAAAACTTCTATAATCCTTCGTCGTTCCGAAACTGACTCCAGTTAATTTGCAAATTTCCTAGAAGTTGGAAAAATTCTCTCGGTTTTTCGAGTTCACTGATCAAATTTAACTACGATCAAAACAATTCTCCCAAGACCTCTCTCTCTCTCTCTCTCTCTCTCTCTCTCTCTCTCTCTCTCTCTCTCTCTCAAACCTCCGTGCAGTTACTGACGAGCTCTTGCCTAGTACCATTTCCAGTCACCTTCGCAACAACACCAAGTAATATAAATTCCCAAGCCTACCTTTCTGAAGCCATGTTTCCTCCTTTCCCTTGTATTAGGAAACACCTAGACAAAAATTTCATCAAACAAACCGACCCAAACCAGAACCACCTTGAAGGAAGAAGTAACGTCACATGCATTTCTTTTTGACGTCAACTCTACCAATTCTCTTTTATAAGTAAATAGGTAGTCAAACAAGGAGTAAAAACCGTTGCCGTCTCACCACCTTCCTTTTACTTGGAAGCACAGACAAACCATATATATATATATATATATATATATATATATATATATATATATATATATATATATATATATATATATATATATATATATATATATATATATGTGTGTGTGTGTGTGTGTGTGTGTGTGTGTGTGTGTGTGTGAGCGCGCGCGTGTGCAAAATATACACAGTTTTTTCCATAATTAAAATCTTATCCATCTTTCCAGACATCACCCGTTACCGGCACAACAACATTTTATGTATACTGACGCATGACTTCTGGATGCCTAGGTTCAGGAACCTTTCATAATGGATTATACCATTATTTTGTAATATGTTTTTCTTTACTGTTTTTGACGCATTCCTCGAAAACAGCTCACATCCGCACTAACGTTCTTGCTACTATTTTACCGGCTCTCACTTACTCCATAAACGTAACTTATACACTATTCACTTTGAACTTCCTCCTTTCACTCTCACTCGGGACTTGATGAGAGAGAGAGAGAGAGAGAGAGAGAGAGAGAGAGAGAGAGAGAGAGAGAGAGCTTCGTCATCTATCTACCGAGGTCGATAACTAAAGAATGAGATAAATTGCAATAAAATTTTCCTCAGAAATTAGTATATTTCCTTTCTTAGTAAACTTTTATTAATTTCGACGGTAACTTCATGGAGAAAAAGAACAGGCAAAGTAGTGCATGAACCGGCGTTTCTTTGTAAGCAAATACAGGCATATTCATATCTAAAGGCTAAAATTGCACAAGCATAGCTTCATGTTCTCGACTGCACTGTCCTCGCTTTAGTGTCTTCTGTCTTTAAAAACATCGATTGTTAACTGCCTGTGCCTTATTCTTTGCCCATTAATGATTAAGGAAACTACATCTCAAATGATCAGCGACCAGAGAGAATCTGGTGAGGCCTAATCCAATCAGTGCACGTGAAATTGTCAATCGACGACGGCTGGTTTTGGGTGTAACTTTGTTACGTAATTAGCAGCAGCGCAACGTTACCGCCTCCCACGGTTCGGGTCTTTCAAAATTAATTACTCGTATGAAGAGGATAATTATGCAACACTTGCATCACTGGCGCAACAGAGTTACTCGCTGTGTTTGCTCAGCTATTAGATGTAATTAGTCTGACAGCAAGAAGTCACTCCCTGTTTTCACATTTTCACGAACCTAGTTATTATAGAAAATATGTGATGAGCGAGAACTTGGTTTGCCTGGATAGATGGCATCAGAGTCCATTACAGCCCTAACTCAGCAAGATGTGCTGTCTTCTATTATTTTTCATGTCTACACAATGAGAGTACGGTAACAAGAAAATTTCCGTTCATGAATAATTTGACAAGGCACTGTTAGTGAGCAAGAAAGAATAAGGTCTGCATTTAATAATAACAGAAACTGTGCTTTCTTCAGCTTGCTGCTTAAATTAAGAATTATCTATATGTGCTTCATCTTTTATCAGACACCTCAACACGGATTAAAAAATATGAAAAAAAATGAAAAACAAAAAGTTAAATATGTAACATGAAAGATCTAACATCTCAAACAGATAACTCCCACGAAATATTATAGTGTATGTGTATATATATTATATATATATATATATATATATATATATATATATATATATATATATATATATATATACACACACACACACACACACACACATATATATATATATATATATGTGTGTGTGTGTGTGTGTGTGTGATGTATGTATAAGATATATATATATATATATATATATATATATATATATATATAAATATATATATATACTATATATAAATATATATATATATATATATATATATATATATATATATATTATATATATATATATATATATATATATATAATATATATATGGCCCGGATGGATCATGAGTATGCCCTTAGGAGCCACTTACCCACAACCAAATATGTTATAAAATGCACACACAAGATAACTTACCTTAGTGTTACCGTCTAAAATAAAAGGAAAGGTCGCCACAAAAGTCCTTAGTTATAATAAATTACTTTATTTCACACAGATATGCCGGGGAAATAAATCATGACTGGTATTCAACCCAGCAAGGCAAATGCAACAATAAAGTTAAAACAAAATTCGCAATTAACTGGCTTTCAGATAGAATAGTAAATTCACTCAGTAATACCACAAACTATCTTGTAGTCAGCTGTAGAAGCAAGTAGCTTGCAAAGTAACAATGTTGAGGAACTGGTACTGAAATGCTAATTTCAGACATATTGGGCAATCCACCTTGCAAAGTGCACTGTTTGTAAAATAGCTAGATGATCCACTGTGTCTCCAGTTAACAAAAGGAGACGGCTTGTCGTCCAGGTAGCTTGTAACCCATACCAGTTGGTGGCAGAGTGCCAAGTAAGTAAGGCCCGTAATTCAGGACTTGACAGGACAGACATCTTGTCTGCTTCTTGACTGAGGCATGACTGGCTGTCAATTGCTTTCTCCCTGGATGTTTTTCCGTCCATGAGCCCCCAGGCGCTGGAAAGGGCTTCTTTGAAGTAGGGAGTGCCCGACATTGTTGGAATACAATTGAGAACCAGTAAAAGCAGAGCACAGGGGAATATTTTTTATGACAAGGGGACAGAACTACTACTAGAATGCAATATCCCACGAATTACTAATCTTAGTACCTGGCATGATTCTTTTACGAAATCGCACCTCAAAAAACTTCCCCTTGTCTCTGACTTCTGGTCATCACTGGGTTCCCACTCCTTGGTGGATGGGAGTTCGACCCCTAGTTTTCCCTGAGCATAGAGACGATAGCAGCGATTATTTATGATATATACTTACTTTACTATACCTTATCTTCCAGCCACTGGCCGGTGGCATAAGGGTGATACAGTTCCTGTCCATCTGTCTCTATCCCGAGCCATTTCCCTTGCTTTCCTCTAGGTTCTGGATTTCATCCTCAAGATCTCTGACAATAAGGTGTATCCACCTCGTTCTTGGTCTTCCCAGAGGTCTTCTTATTGTACTGCTCTCAGTGCTCCCCTGGGGTCTCTATTCCCATCCATCCTCTCAACATGTCCAAGCCATTCAGCTTTCCCCTCTCCAGCCTGATACTGACTGGCCTTTGCCTCTATCTCATCCTGATGCCTTCATTTCCTAACATAATCGTCCCATTTAATGCCAAGTATCCTCCTCAGCAGCTTCATTTCGAAAGCATCCAACCTTCTCTCCTCTGTTCTGGTCAGTGCCCAGGTGGACGAACCATACATAAGGACTGGTAGTACTACTGCATTAAATATTCTCATCTTAGTTTTCAAGCTGATTTCATGCCTTGACCACACGTTTTTTCTCAGAACCTCAAAAGCTCTTGCTGCTCCTAGTTTTCATCTTTGCATATCTTCAATTTGCCTCCCGTCTCCTGTTACCACACTTCCCAAGTATACAAACTTCTCAAACTGTCATTGCTACTCACAACCATGATCTCGCTCTTCTTTGTGCTGATGTTTAAGCCAAAATTCTGTGTCTCTGTCTCCATCCTCATTACCATACCTACCAGCCACCAGCAAACGTATCAGCAAACCAATGCAACATCATCAGCAAAGTCCAAATCCATTAAAACTTCTCTACCAATACTAGCCCCTCTGTTTTCATTCTTCATCACTTCTCATTATGTGGTTAATTTATACATTAAACAAGGTGGGTGACATAACACATCCCTGTCTTAGCCCACTTCCAACTGAGAACCTGTCAATTTGCTGTCCATCCATTCGCAAACAGCTGCACACACCTTGGTACCAGTTCTTTAGTATCCTTATCACTTTCAGTGGTATACCATAGTGTTCTGCCACTCTCCACACACACACACACACACACACACACACACAAATATATATATATATATATATATACTGTTACATTTTTATTAGGGCTAGCTAAATAAAATAAATATTGATTGAGAAATTGCCTTACGGGTCACTAGCCCCAGATATGTAAGCAAATGTAGCAAAATTGAGAGAACTTACCTTCTGATTATATTTAAACAAAAGGGAAAAGTCGCCAGGAAAGCCAATAGTTACTTTAGATTATTTTATTTCACACAGTTCGAGCAAGTCGAATAAGTCCTGGCTGGTATTCTCCCAGTTAAATGGGTTTCAGAATGCAATAGAATTTTTACACAATGGTAACACAAGGTGGGGCCCATGGCTTGTGACTATCTCTTGTTGCTCTGACATTCCGTTGCAGAAGCAGGGCAGGGCTTGCTTTTAGTAAGGTTGAATTAATTATCTTCTTAGTCAACTTCTCACAGGAAAGGTTGGTGGCAGAAACATGAGGGAACAAGATGACACGTCTCTGGAAATAGATTTACCAGGCAAAAGCTCGTACACAAATTCTCTCACTTGTAATGGCGGGATGATTTACTCTATGCCGCTGAAAAAAGGATTATTTCATTAATAAAGTAAATTGATATGGGGAACATGCATACTATTGTTTAGCAAGGGATTTTACTCTGGGTGATGAAATCTTGTAAAGGAAACGAGAGATTTAGTGATAGAAATAGAAACTAGTACTTAATTGTTAATTTCAGACATACTGGGTAATCCAAAATTACAACGTGCACTATTGCAAGACAGATAGCTGCTCCAATAGGTCCTCAATTTAGCAATGCTAGAGCTGATTGTAGTTCGGGACGCTTCTGACCCTAATTACAGCGAGGTGGTGTGCCAAGACAAAGGATATATAGGACCCAAGACTCGGGACGTAGCAGGCAGAGGACGAAAGCTGAATGGGAACTGGCGTCTCTCACCCAGTTATCTGGACGCTGTTTGTCCCGAGATCAAAATGATCTAGATCTTGGTTTGTCCTTTAAGGTCACAAGCTACGGAAGTGGCGAGAATCCAGGAGTGGTCGCCGGAAATGACTGAAAAGCATTAAGAACCAGCAGAAGGAGGCCACAGGGATTGAATTCCCCTACCTGACTTAGACTGTCGGGTATGGGTCCAATAATATTATAATATATATATATATAATATATATATATATATATATATATATATATATAATAGATAATATATATATAATAATTAAAAAAAAAATATTATATATATATAGATACATTAATATATCATAGATATAAAAAAACAATATTAAAAATATTATAAATAATATATAAGCAGATTAAAAGAATATATATACATATATTATAAGAAATAATAAAATATATATATATAATAGAATATATAAATAATATATATATATTAGATATATATATATATATAGATACAAAAAGATATTATAAAATAAATATATATATATATATATATATGTAATATATAATACAAGGGATCTAAATATATATAACATTATATAGATATACCATATGTACATGATATCTAATAATATACATTAATATAATAAGAATATAAAAAAGTATGAAAAATATATAGATATAATCTATATATATATATAACCTAATAATATTATATATATATATAAACATATATAAAAATATATATATAATATATATATATCATATATATATATATATATATATATATATATATATATACTCATAGTATATATATAATATATATATATATATATCTTATATATATATATATATATATATTATTATTATAATATTATATATATTATATATTATATATATATATCTAATATATTATTATATATATAATATATATATAATATTTATTATAATATATATTATATATAATATATATATATATATATCTATATATATAGTATATATAATATATATTATATATATATATATTATATATATTAAATTAATATTATATATATAATATTTATATATATACTATATATATATATATATAATATATATATACATATGTATCTATATATATATATATATATATATATATTAGAAATATATATATAACATCTAGTATATATATATATATATATATATATACTATACCTATCTATACTATATCATATATCATATACAATATATATATACTCTATATATATATATATATAGTATATATCATACTATATATATATATATATATATATATATATATATATATATATATATATATATATATATATGCACAAGTCGACGGTTATTAACAACTGTTCTATAATCAAAACTAACTGAGATAGGAGAACAATTACTACAAAGAGTAAAACTATGTCACTTGGTAATAATTGCTTATATTCCCCTAAATAGACTAATGTACGTGGACACCGGGTAACTACTTGCCATGGGAATTAGCGGACTATACTTGTCAATAAAACCTTATTTTAAACTGCTTATAGAAACAAACAAGAGCAAACGCAAACTGTATATATATATTCACGGACCAACCTTACCAACTTTCTTAACTGTTGTCGGTTTCTGTAATTTTCTCTGTGATAAATTAGGAAAAGTTCACGAAGGAAGTCAGACTCGACTCTTTAGGTTAGATTTTTTTTCCGGCTGGAAAACTCTGCAAACCGTAATGAACTGGTCTCCGAAAAGTTTCCTTCGCAGCTGTGATATGCGAGAGAGAGAGAGAGAGAGAGAGAGAGAGAGAGAGAGAGAGAGAGAGAGAGAGAGAATCTGCCAAAGGGAAGAACCTGGCGGGGTAAGGATTACCATGCCGAGGCCTTTCTGGTTTATGATGAAGGTACATAATTTATCAGAGTACTGATCGCCTATGCCACATTTTTTTTTATTCTTCTCTCTCTCTCTCTCTCTCTCTCTCTCTCTCTCTCTCTCTCTCCTCCTCCTCCTCTCTCCTCCTCCTCTTCCTCTTCCTCCTCCTCCTCCCCTCCTCCTCCTCCTCCTCCTCCATCCTTCTTCTTCTTCTTATTCTTTTACAGTACCACTGAGGTCACCAAAGGCATATTGTGATGCTTAATATGCTCGAGACACGTGTTGTTCCACAAACGTTACGAGGAACTAGATTAAGAAAACTATTAAAATATTCCTATAAATCGCCCATGGCGGATCATGAGATATGAACAACAATTAACCGAACAGGCTAATAAATCAGTAATCAACAAAGTTCAAACAAAGTACACCAACTTCATTATTAGAACCACAGGATGCTTCATTACAAGGGCGTCGTTCAAACCTGGTCCCGTTCGAAACCTTATGTTTATTTACTGACTACATAAAAGAAGCAGCTTCTAACAGCATCCCTGTACGGTGAGCGGACCATATATGAGAGGAGGCTAACAACACAGAACATTGAAATTGTGTTCAACTGAATCCACCGAGACCCAAGGGACCGATGGTCTGAGATGGAGATGTTACAACATCGATTGTAACGGAAAAGCGCTTCAAGGATCTCCCTTCATCGCTCTCCCTTTCAGCTTACCAAACAGGAAGATGGTCTCACAAATTCAGATCAGATCAAAACTCCTACACACAGGGAGAGAGAGAGAGAGTGAGAGAGAGAGAGAGAGAGAGAGAGAGAGAGAGAGAGGAGAGAGACTCTCCCTCTCTCTCCTTACTAGTTTGATTTTCTATCAATGTATTATGAAAACACCTTCAAGAGTAGATGTTTCAAATAGAATATTAAATGTATCAAAAAAACAAATGCAAAATTAGACACGCATAACACTCCATCTAATCAAGGAATCTTTGCAAAAGCAATGTTATAAATCGTAAGTATGAAAATATTAGGTATTAATGTTAGGTACAAAATCTCACGAGTTAATCGTAACAAATTAATGTAAAAAAAAAATTACAAATAATAGCCTACAATCAATACCAAGACCATTATCATATTGAGTAGCAGCAGTCAGCAGTAGCATTAGCAGTTCCCCTCATTAACTAAAAAAAAAAAAATAAAAGTTACCTGCATCCTCAAAGCTAAACGTTTTACTTTATTTTACGATAACAATAACTATTACACAAAAAAAATCCCGCAGTTTTTACAATAACAGACAAGAAACTAAAATAATTTTAATTTCGTTTAACAGCACTTCTTCTAAGAGGCGAGTCGGTTTGATAAGGAACGAAACTCACCATTCAGAGAGAGAGAGAGAGAAGAGAGAGAGAGAGAGAGAGAGAGAGAGAGAGATCATTTTCCATTTATTGCGCCACACTATTCATCACAGACATGTTTTCTGAATGGGTCAGAGAGGGCTGTCAAACTCCGATGAGAGCAACACACAATCTACACTAATTTAATTTGAAATTAACCCAGCCCATCAGCTTATCAAAAATTCCGAAGATGAAGGAAGAGAAGAAGAAGAAGCATATATATATATATAGATATATATATATATATATATATATATATATAGTATACTCTACTCTCTCTCTCTCTCTCTCTCTCTCTCTCTCTCTCTCAATCTCTTGGATCTCTGGAAAATCAATGTGTTTTATACCATATATTGTGGTCTGGTTCATAGTCACTAAATCACTAATACTAAGTGCTTATACGGAAAATGCGCAAACGGATTTTATGTATGTTTGTACTTATGTAGTGTAAGTGTATATGTGTGAGTATATATATATATATATATATATATATATATATATATATATATATATATATATATATATATACACACACCATTACATAACTAAAATATGCATACAAATCCTGTGCATAGTGCGCGCATTTTTTATAAGAACTTTCAATATGACGATAAAATGCTCATCTGAAGTTCCAGGAAATTGAAAAGGATATAATATATGATTAACTCCTTTGACGTTTCTAAACGGTTTTTCGAAAGGATGGGGCAGCCGAGCAGGGGATGTTGCAGATGTATGAGGCACGATGCTTGAGAAAGGACAAAGCTGGATTACCTTTTAAATAGTTTCTCATCAGTTGTGATTTCAGAATTCCCCTCTCATAATAATCACCTTCCCGTTGGGTTTTGACGCCAGGTATTAGGTTCTTTGCTAGTAAGATTTCGTTGCTGGAAATGATTTCCTTTAGAGATTTTCTTAGTTAACTTGACTGCCGAGATTTCCCGTACTTGAATATTCGTTTGAAGGGGATTCCTTTTTTATCAGTTTTATTGATCGAGAAATATTTTACCGGGTAACCTGGTTTACTAGTTTGTTAGTCATCACCTTTGTCGAGAGTTCGCGCCTACCCTAGGTCGATGAAATAAGCACTGGCTCTGCGTCATGATAAGTTACTGCCACAGTGTGGGGTCTCCGGTGGAGATTGAAACCAACATTCTCTGGAAGCTTGGATTTAAAGTTAATGGACCCTTTGTGCTTGTTCTATGAGAATAGGTTTCGGCTACCGAAATAATAATAAATAATATGTTTTGTTTAAATGTATTATGTTCGTAATATATTTATATCCTCAATATTATAAGACGTACACCCAGAGATCAATACACATGAATATGCAAGCAAACGAGTTTACTTTTTGTTGCCGGGAGCTGTTCAACTTCTTACTGAATGAATGATCAACGAACGCCAGTAATCAGGATGATCATGACTGCAGTTCCATACCAGTTTCACTGCGTTCTATTTCAGCTCCAAGCGGAAGTAGAAAAACTGACGTCGTCCAAAAAGCAAAGACCTCAAAGATGCGAGACACTGGTTCATCTAATTTGGCCTCTCGATAACAACCTTTCTTCAATGTTGATTTCCAGTATCACGCGCAGAACCCACAGTACCCATCAACACTCAACTTTCTATTTAAAGATGAAATACAAATATGAAGGATAAAATCCATTAACCCTCCTACTTTGAAAAGTCTGGCGACCACTCGGTAAGCGTGTCAGTTCTTTAGATATTAAAGTGAATTACTAAGATTAATGTTTCATTGAAGGAAGAAATGTGAGGAAACGGTGAAGTTGATATATTGGTTTTCATTAACTGGATGAGCACTTAAGTTACCACTAACTCAATGAAGTTATTAAACAAATCTTTCAGCTGTTACCCACATGAGCTCTATTAAATGATCCCCCATTTACGACGTATTATATTACAAATTACACACAATATATACCTGAATTACATAGTTACAAAAGACATTTTACGAGGGATTTTTTTTTCAGTCACGCAACAGACGCCTGGGTCAACTATCAGATGACAGGAAATTTCGCCTGTGAAAAATATATTCTAAAGCCTTTTAAACATTTATGGGTAAAAAAAAAAAAAATACAGGAAACAGAAACACGAAATTTTTGGGAGTCCTTTGCGTCGTACGGTGTCGGAGATGATGATAATGATGTTACTTTTGCTGCAAGAAATTAACAAATTTTATGATGATTTTAACACATAAGAGCGAATAACATTGTTGAATTTTTCTTCTTTGTAAGGATACATTGGAAAAACATTACGATAAACTGTTATTCTGGAAAAGATACAGCCACGTACATGTCAACATTTCATTCGTAAAAACTATGAGGAAACAACGTCTGCCTGTCAGAGGCCAGCCATTAAGTTAACATAAAAAATATTCACATTTTGACTTTAAAAACCAGGATAAATAATTTGTAACAATAATCAGACTGGACCACCAGCAAAATAGAAATGCCTAAATTACAGATATCTGTGGAGTTAGTGAGGAGGGATCGCGAATTAAACAGTTCACAAGTGGCGATGTGTCAGGGAGGAAGTGAACCCCTCACTGTTCGGGGCGTGAAGCACGACTGGGCACCAAAGGTGCATCCACGGAAACAAGAGCAAGGCGGCCAAACTGTGAGGTTCAGGAACTTGAGATAAAAAATAACAATTCAAGTGTCAAGAAAATTTACCAGCTTTTGTGTGTTGACTTCCAAGACAGATTACCTGAGAGGTAATGCCGGAAAAGGAATTATTTGAAAAATTACTATGTAACAGAATAAATGGAAGTGAAATACAAATTCTACTCGAAAATCCTAAGAATAATACAAACACACTATCCCTAACCTTTCATATAGGAACGATGGTATTTAAAATAGAGGCACAAGTACAAGCTTGTTGAGGTCAGGTGTGTACTGAATAATTCTACTAATTTTTTTTTTTTTTTTTTTTTTTTTACTGGACTTTATTTTTTTATTTTTTCACTCGTACAGTATATCATATTCATCACAACAAATGAAAATAAGCCAGAAAAAAACAGATATCATTACTTCTAGCCCGGTAATGCAGTCTATTAACAATTTAACAAAACTATGTATGTTTATTTCAGAGATACGCAAAATACATCTCTCTCTAAAACAAGAGGGAAAAAAGAATATGTATCTCTCTTAAGGCCTGTAAGGTAATAGTTTTCTTCTCGCACCCTATAACCCACAAAATACATCATTAGAAAGTCTGCAACGGAAATAAAATCCGAAAGCTTTCCGGTCTTAGGTTTTATAGAGGCTGAGGGCTAAGGAACAGGAAAAAAAAAATGTAAAAGTCTAAGACTATTTACTATTGAAGCAGAAGGGTCAGTCTCCTTTGGGACGAAAAAACAGCTACTCTCTCTTCGGAACAATGACCAGACAACGTGAAGCTACAACATGCAGTATACTAAAAGTAGTTCTCTTTTACTTGAAAACTAAATAGAAACATAACGCTTTGATAGGGAAAATCTTGAGAGAATACAGGTAAATGGTAACAGCAAACGAAGAAAAACAGCGTTGAAAAACAAATATGCATACGTAGGCTTATAGAGCTCTCGAGTATAAACAAGTAGTATTCTGCAGATTTGCAACTGTGTTAATACTTTTGCATGCCAAATACCAACATCCGAAGAGCAGTTGATAGAAGAAGCAGGTGTAAATCACTGGCGTGTACAATCATAAACGAGTAAAAAACGCGCCGAAGTTTCTTTCACCCGCTTAATCGAGATTTCTGAACAGAGAATACTCTTGTGTAAATCTCTCAGCCACGACCCATGAAACTTTCATCCACAGCCAGGTGGTGGCTTGTGTTGTTGATACCTATAGCGGCGCCAGATGCATGATCATGGATAAACTTTAACCTTAAGAGTATCGTTACGTCCCATAAGAGCCCATTCAAATTCTAAACGCTTCACACACCACAATATTCATCTGATTTTCTTCATTTAAAAAGCATTTTATTCACCGAGTCTTTCTCTAAAATTAGAACATATTTTGGTACTACATTATGAATATTAATATTGTCTGCGAATTAAATAACAAAAAATGACATTCAGAATGGGATACCAAAATACGTTCTTTCTGTAAAGAAAGACTCAAATAATAAAAATGCTTTTTGAATGAAGAAAATTGAATGAGTATTGTGGGGTGGGATGAAGCTTTGGAGTGCCAACAAAGCTTGTTTCCGGGAATAACGTTTTTTTATAAAAGATCTACAATGTGAGAGTCTGTGTGCGTGTGTGTGACTATTTCATTTTTATCTACATTTTATTTTATCTATTTAGCATGAAAAGAGAGTGGATGGGCGAAAAATATATGTTTTTCTTTATCGGAAATTATGTTTGGAGGTATACACTTTACATTTTCTGAGTAGGGGAAACCATAATAAATGATTGCCATTTTTGTTTTTCCAAGGGTAGACCATGATAAATTGATAGCGATTTTATTTTTCCAATCTGATGAATATCGAGTTGCTCCAAGCAGACGACATAAAAGTGCCAAAATAAGGGCTAAATACTGTTTTTTTTACATATATATTTTCAATAGCAAAAATCTGATATAAACCTCCAAGTACCGAAAACCGTTGTTAACTAAAATTCGATTTTGGACACATCCATACCTTGAAAACGACCGCCTTAAAAGAAAATAAAAACTGCTGAGGCTAAAGGGCTGCAATTTGATATGTTTGATGATTAGATGGTGGATGACCAACATGCCAATTTGCAGTCCTCGAGTTGAACGACCGACCAGAATACTCAGCCAAAAGAAGAAAAAAATTCTAACTGATGAGCCTGGGAGATTACAGAACGCAAGAGAACACCCACCAAATAAAAAAAAAAAAAAAAAATTAAATAAGGATTATAGGTCGAACCAAATTCTTAAGGAAACCGGCCGTTTCAATTTGCCTGAATCCGCGAGAGCCATTTGTCAAACCGCGCATGAGACGTGAATTAAAATAGAGGCAATAAATTCAAGGAATTTCGTAAAGCTATCAGAAATAACGGCCAGTGGTCCAGCTAACCTATGGGAAATTTCCTCACCCTCCTTCCATCTGCTTTAAATAAATTGGTGCCAGTAATGAACAATATATTTAGAAGTGAAATCAAAGCTCACAATTACTATATAGTACGCACAATCACACACATACGCGGGCGCGCGCAACTCACACACACACAAATAATATATATATATATATATATATATATATGATATATATATATATATACATATATATATATATATATATTATATATATTTATATATATATATGCGGGTACAGACATAATGTCTCTGCGTTCATAAGTTTAGCATGAAATAAGGTGCTTATAAGTCATCCTAATTAATTTCCAGAATGAACATCTATCATTATAATATGCATGACATTCTACATAAAACTCGCGCCTCTCGCCATTAGTGTTTAAATTCGCATGCCATTTTACTTTATATATATATATATATATATATATTTATATGTATATATATATATATATATATATATATATATATATATATATATATATATATATATATATATATATATATATATACATATATATATATAATATATATATATATATATATATATATATATATTTATATGTATATATATATATATATATATATATATATATATATATATATATAATATATATATATATATATATATATATATATATATATACATATAAATATATATATATATATATATATATATATATATATATATATATATATATATATATATATATATATATATATATATATATATATATATATATATGGGTGTGTGTGTGTGTGTGTGTGTGTAACAATAATGGTGACGAAAAGAAGGCGGCGGAGGGTAACTATTCTTCATGAAAGTGTAAAAGTATGGAGAAACTCTTCACATGATATACTATAGGGATATTACCCAAGCAGGAAAAAGCTCTTAAAAGTTGGATGTCTTGAACGAGGTGTTGAGTGGATGTAGTCTATTACGAGAGGTCAACATTTTTCAGAAAGAGAAAGCGACGGTCGGGTGAGTGCTACATGCTCCGAAGACAAGAAAGTGACAAGGTCATGTGGCAGAAGGTTTAAGACCAGATCGTGTTGTACCTTCAAGGTCATACATTGAATGCCCTTGTTCGGATGACCTGTTGCAAAAGGTTCGGGTGGAGCAAAGGTCAGGAGTTAATGAGTAAGGAAAAACAGATCGCATATAAAACAATAAATGATATTTCTATTTGACGCATTGATAGATATGATGTAGAAATTGCAGAGCTATAAAAAGATTGAGTGTTTGCGCTACGACAAAGCTGAAAACGATTACGTAAACAGCACCAAGGGAGGGAAATGGAAGACCTGCTTATGGTAGGATGAATGGTATCATTGATAGCGGAAGAATGGGTGATGGACTACACTCCTATCGGCCTCTTGGAGAAGTTCCGGAAGATAGCTGAATGAAAGAAGTCATAAACTGGATGCAGGAAGAAAAGGTAATTGAGCCTTGGGGAAACTTGCGGAGTAGAAGTCTCTTCTATGGGAAAAGTTTTAATGTGAGAGGGCAATGATTTAATAATCAGAAAATGACGTTGTAAAACATCGCAAGTATTATTTTGTCATCTGTCGCATGTAGGTTTAAAAAAAAAAGTACAGAGAGAGAGAAGAGAGGAGAGAACGAGAGAGAGAGAGAGAGAGTTCCAACCATGAAAAATTACAAGAGATTAAGTCTTCTATGATCCAGAAAGCCTTTGCAAGGATCCTGAACCTTTTAATCCACAGAACTTCAAGAAACCGTTTTTCAGTAAACCCATAGATTGATATATTGATTGATGCAAAAATGAACCATGGCGTAACTAACAACATTTGGTAATCGACGCCGGAAACATACTGTTATATATGTAATTAAAAAAAACATAGATAATAGAATATGAATAAAAAAAATAATGTTTTTTCATCCTATGTTCGCATAAGTTACAATATGACATCATTTACACTTTACTATAAAAAGTTATAACTTTTGTAGGAAGCCTGCTTCCTCCACAAACCAAAAAAAAACCTAAAAACTAAACCCATATTTAATAACTGTCATGACTTCGTTAACTTTCGGGAGTCAGGATGGGATAATAAATCAAGGCCATTACGTCTCTACACAAAAGTGGGACGTCTTCCTTCCAATCGGAATATT
>NC_087202.1:55567375-55576080 GCF_015104395.2 Macrobrachium nipponense | reverse complement strand
CCCACCTTTCCCTGGACCCATGGCAGGCCTTGTCCACCTGTCCCAGGACACATGGCGTGCCTCGCCTGCCAGTCCCGAGACCCATGGCAGGACTTGATGACGTCACAGGTCGTCACATCATCTCTGTCTTTGCTTATTAAATCACCATAATTATGTTTTGTATAGTTAATAGTTTACAATTCTTCCGTAAATCTTGACTCCTATAAGCGCTGAACCATTTTTCTGTTGAAAGATGATTCATATTATTCACCAAATGGCAGGAATTTTCCTTCAATTTTTTTACCTTTGATGGTGAAGGGGATTTCACTCTCTCAGAAACTGTCACTCAACTTTAAAAAATTCACTAACCCCACTCAGCTATTGGAAGAATTTAAAAAAATTGGTAAATTGTATTTAAAAGCATTCGTAATATAGATTCCTAAAACATTGAAGATAACCATGTCTTTAATTTTATATCTCTCGAATTTACATAAGATGACCGAGTCTGTGGTTTCAAAAATATTATTTCAATTAGATGTCTAGTATTCCCACCCAGTGTCAAAAAATAATGAATAAAATTTTTCAAATTAAATGTGTTTTATTATACCTAAATGGGCGTCAGTCTCTCTCTCTCGGTCGCGCTCTCTCTTGTACACACACACACACACACACACACACACACCCACCCAAAAATCATTCATTGAAATATATATATATATATATATATATTATATATATATATATATATATATATATATATATATATATATATATATATATATATATATATATATAAGTATTGTGCATAATTTTATATGTGGGTGTGTGTTTCTTTGCATCTTCCTGTGTTGTTTAAAAACACACATAAAATAAAACATGCTATTACATATATATATACCATATATTATATATGTATATATATATATATATTATATATATATATATATATAATATATATATATATATAAAGATAGCATATATATATAAAATATATTATGTAAAATGCAATTCCATCTGATATATATCGCTAGTTACGCTTGTTCGCATACGTTTTGGTGATTTCTGAGGTCTCTAATTATAAATCATTTTTAAGGGTCTAGAAACTAAAAATAAAGAAGATCAACTGATGCTTTACCTGCCATCTGTTACTGGGAAGCAGCTAAAGGAAATCCCCGAAACTGACTTATTTTTTTAATTGAAAAAAACAAATGTATTTTCTGTTCACTTATCTGTGATGTACCATTGTTGTTTTTATTTTTATTGGAAAATGAAGTTCACTGACTGACATTCTTTGATGACTACCGACCCGATTAGGGTTACACAAACGAGCATATGCACTTCATGCACAGAACAATGCAATAGTCTCCCATGCTTTTAAGAACAACCATAGACCGAATTGGGATAGATCTAACATAATTTTTAAAAATAACAATGTCCAAACAAGAAGACTAGTGGAAGGCTCCACCTTAAACTTAGGAGAAGCTCTTCACGGTAACAAGTCGTTCGTTGGGGAGGACCCATTAGTCAATTTTTGCATTCTTAAAACCTTTGTTAAAAATTTTAATTCCAAGACAAGCTCTGTTTTTCCTCCGCCTGATGCTGCCCCTCTTCTGCTCTACTCCCTCAGACAGATTATAGCACGGGGGACGTGACGTCTAGCATTATTGCAGCCGCGCCCACCCCAGGGGGTGGAACAACGGTAGCCGCAATCATCAGCAGCCAACAAGACGTTCCAGCAGAATAGCAAACAGGAATTCGAACAACAACAACGGAATTACCTAATTGGGCTGTTGAGCGCTTCCTTCATTTGCGATCGTCATTGTGGAATTGTCCTGTTCAGAAGTTTACTTCGACGGATTTTTAAATTCATGATGTTCACTTGACTGAAGATGAACCTAGTACAAGGTTCGAAAGCTCTTATTATTAAAGACTATACTTCACATGCGATATTATTGCGGACCTGCAATCATTATTATTATTATTATTATATTATAGTTATTATTATTATTATTATTATTATTATTAATATTAATTATTATTATATTATTATTATTATATTATTATTATTATTATTATTATATATTATTATTATTATTATTATTATTATTATATAGCCTAGTAGGTTTAACTCATAATCTCTGCTTAAGGCATCGTAAATGGCATTCTTCCCCCCAAAATAAATAAATTCCATTTGAAACAATAGCTTCTGTGCACAGGCGCATTGGGCGAAGGAAGATGTCGAATAATAATGGTACATTTCCTGTGAAGGATTTCTGGTAAGTTCTACAAGAAAGTTTTTGGTTCCAAGTCCTCAAGGATTTTTTCTATTGTATGTTTTGGACTTTGTGTATTTCGGTTTCATTCGCAAGATTTGTGTTTGTGTGTCTGTCATTAACGATGACGCTGTATTGGAATTATGCCACTTCTTGCATTTTTGTGGTACTGTTGATGGTGCCATACTGGAACTGCGTCATGTTATTGGATTTATGGTTGAAATCAGGGTTTTTACCTCCTGTAGAATATGAGGTCCTTTGGGGTTAGGGTTGAAATCAGTGTTTTTACCTGCCATATAATATGAGGAGTTTTGGGGGGTTAGGGTTGGAATCGGGGTTTTCATCCCTGTAGAGTTTTGTGCGGCGCCGAATTGACCGTGGGAACCTGTGAAATTTCACACCTATTTGTTATTTTCACACCTTTATGGTCAATTTTCACACCTGAAGGTGTGAAAAGTAATTAATACCTAATTAAAAGGTGTGAAATTTCACTCTTAGGTGCTAATCTCCAGGTAGAAAGGTGCTTATCTCCAAGTAGAAAAATCGACTACCTTGTGATTAGCACCTAGGTGTTGAGGGACAATGGGTTTTTTTCCCCTACTGACCTGCTCTTCTCTAGTGCTAATACATCAACGGTTGGTTGATGCTTTGGTATTGAAATGTCAGTGAGCTGATTAAACTTTTCAAGAAAGAAAGATGGTTCCAACAGTCTGTTCAGCGAGCTAATGCTTCGGTCACCCAGGAATGTGAACCACTTAATGGGCTGTTTGAGATTGGCATGGAAAGTCAAGAAGGGATTAATCAATCGATATCTATAATATTTTCCAATGTAAAATTCCTGTATAAGGTTTCTTTGGCTGTGTCTTTGATTTGAGTGATTGAAGATTAATTGTTGTCGATATGTTTGTGATAGAGCAACATTGTTTGTTAGTCGGTGTCATGTCAATCATCGCGAGGAAGAAACTTTTTTGCGTCCAATACTCAACGATCGCATCCATATTTCCTCATCCAGTTCAATTTTTCCTGCCCTTAACACTGAATCTTCAATGTTGAGTTCGTTTTCATTAGGTTTGTCTTCCCCATTGACTTTCTTTCTCTTGAGTTCTGTTCGCTTCATTTTTCTTTTATGCATAACGTTTATCTCGACCGGGTTTCTTCGTGCATTTTAAAAGGGACATATTGCCCTCATTTTGTATTCCCAGTAGTTCTTGTCACCTTCAAAGGAACTGCAGCAAGTAAATGAAGTCATTTACTCTACACGTGTTGTTTACTCACCATTTGCCCATTCCGTTCCATTCAGCCCCAAAAGGAAATTTCACTCACTGAATGACTCATTCACTACTTAGAGAAGAGTGATTTATTCACCAGTTAAAGAAGCAATGCTCTGGAGGGAATAATTAAAACAAAATATTACGGCGTGTGTTACATTCTTCTATCCGGACTTGGAACCAGAATGAGGGTCTGAGCCCTTAAAACTAAGTCTGGGTGCTACGTGAGGTAAGTAAGAATGTTGTTGAAGTTAGTGTTAAGCATTTAGTTTGATGTGTGAGACAAGAAAGTTGGATACTTGCCCGATTCTACGCAGAGTGGTGGTGATCAATTGGAAACGAAAATGCACGTCAGCAAGTGTGCAGAATTAGCATTAGGAGAGTTTTAGAGCATTTATCGGTAAGTTGTGTTAAGGAATGAAACGTTAAACGCGATATGAACCAGTTCGGTTAATCGAAGGATTGAAATAAAGGAACAGGATAGGCTTAATCTTCAAGTTACTTGTTTCCAGTTAATATTTTTGCTGTTTAGTCAATATTGACATAGGCAATACTTTGTTTATTATAGGTATTGGAATGAAGGGACTCGTAACTATAGTATGAAAAGCAAATACAACAGAACATTTCTTTTATTCCCATCTTAGTAATCAAAGAATTCTCATTCTGTGAAGAATCATACAGTAGTGTAAGTACTGTAAACTAGAATCCTACAGTAGTGCAAGTACTGTAAACTAGAATCATACAGTAGTGTAAGTACTGTAAACTAGAATCATACAGTAGTGTAAGTACTGTAAACTAGAATCATACAGTAGTGTAAGTATTGTAACCTAGAATCATACAGTAGTGTAAGTATTGTAAACTTAATAACCCACAGTACGTATACAGATTAATGTCTGCTTGCATGTTCTTCCACCATTAGTATACAATTCTCTCTCTCTCTCTCTCTCTCTCTCTCTCTCTCTCTCTCTCTCTCTCTCTCTCTCTCTCAGTAAAAGTATGTATGCTGTAGCCTAAATGTCCAAAGATTTGCACTTTATATTTATAAAAGTTCTTAAATTCCCATGACTTGAGAAAGAGTGTTAAAGTGTATCAATATATCAATGAAGACCTGATTCTAATGAAGGGGATGGACGAATACGGACTGATAGCGCTATGATGCTTATATGGTTTTTTATTTAAAGGGCTGATTTTTTATCTACATTTAAATAGTTTTAATAATGGTGTATTGTGTTAAAATTCCCCATATTGCATATTAAATTTACAGAATTACCGTAAAGGGCAAATGGGGTCTTGTAGATAAATTATCTAAAATGTCATTATGATTCGTTAAATACCTGTGTATAATTGAAACCATTTTATTATTTATCGACCACGCCGGAATAAGCTGAATTCGCACTTTTTACCTCTTGATCAACACCATCATCGCCTTTGCTTAGTTTCTGAAATTAGACCTATTGTTCCGATTTAATAGAGGTCGAAGCGGCTACATAACGGATTTATCACCGGTAACGTTTCACTAATGTTACCCTAGACTCGTATATAGTTTGCCGATATCTATTTAGCAACTTTCCTTCATAAGTCAGTGTTTATCCTATGCATACATGTAGGGATTTTGTAGTAATGTCTTGTATCGTAGTCCAGTCTGTCACAACACAAAGAATATATACCCAACATTGTTAAACAGACACGCATTATTGATAACTTTAAATTTCCTGCTAAAGAATTAATGCGCTATTTATCTCGACCTGTAGGTAAAGTGTGTGTAAAAGGGTTTGGATAAGAAAATATTGCCAACTCTTGTAGTCAATCGTACATGGTAAGCTTCAATATACTTTCACGTAATATGGTACTGAACTGCAGAAGTTGAAAGTATTATGGAATGTTTCAGGAGGAAGCTGACGTCCGGACCAAGATAGTATACAGGACAACTAGAATGAACCAGAGGGCGGGGCCCTGATGGATGAGGAAGAGAAATGAAGGAGGAAAGGAGATGTGAAGGCAGAACTCGGGGCATACCGTAGAGCAGGCCAAGTGTATACTGAAAGACTGGAAATGAACCAGAGTCGGGGACCGGAAGGATGAGGGGGAGGATGTGAAGGCAGAACCCAGGGCATAACGCAGAAACAGGCCACAGGTATACAGGACAACTGGAATGAACCAGACGGCGGAGCCCGGACGGATGAGACAGATATGGAGGAGGTGGTGAAGGCAGAACATGGAGGAGGAGGTGAAGGCAGAACATGGAGGAGGAGGAGAAGGCAGAACCCGGGCATACCGTTGTGCGATTTGCTGTGAGGACATACATGGAGGACTGCTCTATCAAACTCTGGCAGCCTTGGATGCACAGCAAGCTCAGAAATCAGAGTGGTAGGTGCAAAATCTCAGTTCCTTCATGAATATCAAATAATGAAAATTTTTTCCTCTCCTTCAGGCAAAAATAAAAAACGTTAACGGACATTTGATAAACTTTATTTTTAAAAAAACGTCACAGAATAAGCACCTCCTAAACTACCAGCCGCCACAGCATAAATATAATTTTTTTTTTTTTTTTTAAAGTAAGGCGTCCAGATATTTTGAAAAAAATAACAGCCCTGGCTTACCGGCTTCTCTATTAAATTTCACACATTTTTCTAAAAGTCACCATCACTGTTTTTCTGTCACCATCCCCTCTATTCCTCTTGACGACAAGAGGTCGTCATCATCATCATCTCTGTTCCTCTTGTTGTCATCATCATCATTTCTCTTTCTCTTGTCATCATTATATTAGTACCTCTGGCCACGGTGATCTTTCCCGCCCCTGTAAAATAGAAAGATCTCATTAATATGGTATTGAAACTTCATAAGGCAAAATGAGAAAAGATAAATAAATAAAAATAATGGACAATGAAAAAAAACATACATGTAAATTTAAAGTAAAATGACAAAAACTACAAATAAGAAAGTTAAGGTAAAATGACAAAAACACCAAATTTAAATAAATTTAAGGTAAAATGACAAAAACTACAAAATAAATTTAAGGTAAAACGACGTAGAAAAAACAATAACACTAAATTTAAATTTGTTTCATTTAGTAGGGCAAAATGACAAAAAACTAAATAACAAACATATGGTAAAATGTAAAAAATAACAATAGGTTAATGACAAAAGACTAAATTTAACAAACAAGAGAGACTAAAACTAAATCAAAGAACAGGATAAAAAAAACAAAAAAACTTGCCAAGCCCTCAAGTGCATTTCGACTAACAGATCGAGATTAATACACCAAGTGCATTTCGACTAACAGATCGAGATTAATACACAAGACCAGATGGCCTTTTTATTTATCCTGTATAAAATACAGGATAAATAAGTGATTTCATTCTTGGTCATTGTTTTGCAATTGCATTTCATTGCAAGTAAAAAAAAAAAGATAATGCTATCCTAAATCACCTCGAAATTAACTGAACTAAGAGTTCATACATATTGGAAATCTCGCTAAAAAAAATAAATTAAGAAAATACCGCTAAAAAAAATAAATTAAGAAAATACTCCATATTTCTGTTTGTAAACATGTCCACTTATTTCACGTTTGAGGGACATGTTTACAAAACAGAAATATGGAGTAGCTATGGGGTCCTCATTATCACCTATACTCGCTAACATCTATAAGGAATATTTCGAAACTAATCTAGTTCCTAATGTGAATGTCCCTGACTTAAAACTGCAAGGATGGTGGAGATACGTGGATGATATTTTTGCTATTCTGCAAGGGAATGGAAATAAAAATAGAAAACTTTTCTAGATGAGCTCATAAGTTTGATAACAATATCCAGTTCACTTTAGAGAAAAAGTAACAACAATAACTGCCCTTTTTAGACATACTCATAGAAAGAAAAGAAACAGGATATGAATTTCAGCACATATAGAAAGCCCACACATACAAACTCATATATTAATTTCTTCTCTTTTCATAGTCATGATATAAAAAATAGGGTTCTAACAGGTTTATTCTTAGGGCAATGAGAACGTGTGACCCTTGCAAGATAAGCCAGCAAATAAATTACATCGATAAAAGCTTCGATGCATTAGCATACCCGGAACTGGTTCAGAAAAAGGGCACTCACCAAAGCTAGACAAATATTTTACAGAGCGAATGTAGAGAGTACCATGGAATAAAGAAAACAAGAAAATAGTTTGCCCTCCCTTTTATGCCTAAAATGAAACAAATCACTTCAAAAATGAAAGAAAGTCAATATAAATTTGTATATACCTTTGATAATACCTTAAAAAAACAAAGTATGTAAAAATAAATTGGAAGGAGAAGACAGTAATACAGATGATGTAGCGGGGGTATACATAATCAATTGCAATAATTGTGGAGACAGATATGTGGGGGAATCAGGTAGGGGAATAAGGACTACATAGAGTCCAAGAACATAGAAGGGCAGTACAGCTTAACTCTCAGGGGAGTGATATAGCTAGACATTGTTGGAAAATGACCATAGGATGGATTTCAAAAACAGTAGGCTTATATACAAAAGCAAACAAAATTAGTCACAGGAGGGTAGTAGAAGGTGCGCTTATCAGAGAGATCAAAGTAATTGAAGGAAACAAAGGTTTTACCTCAGAAGATCCCATAAGCCGAGCTTTGATATTAAAAGAAGCTAAGATTGACCCTGCTGACCTGGAGATTAGGTTACCTGCCCAACAGACTTACGGTGACCACACCCTTACCACAAGGGTGAATCCATTGACCATCAGCTCAGGATATCAGAGCGACAAGAGGGGATTGGCAACTCTCAAGAAAACCAGAAGAGCCATCGCATAAATGACAGCATAACGAGAAGAAGTTCCAGAAGACTGCTGGGCCTTGACCCAGGCTAACATCCCAACATCTCTTGAGAATGGGCCAACAGAAGGGCCTGAAAGTACTCGAGTGTGGAGTAAAAACTAAATGTAAATACTTTAGAAGTAAACAAGTTTACAAATTGAATTTGTGGGTTTCTTTTTCAATCTTCAGAAGAAAATCTGAAAGAAGTTTTTATTTGGTTCATTAAGAATTATCTATATGTGCTTCATCTTTTATCAGACACCTCAACAATGGATTAAAATATGAGTAATGAAAAACAAAGTTAAATATGTAACATGAAAGATCTAACATCTCAAACAGATAGCTCCCACGAAATATTATACGTATATATAGATA
>NC_087202.1:55554875-55559875 GCF_015104395.2 Macrobrachium nipponense | reverse complement strand
ATAGGAACGATGGTATTTAAAATAGAAGCACAAGTACAAGCTTGTTGAGGTCAGGTGTGTACTGACTAATTCTACTGTATTTTTTTTCTCTGGAATTTATTTTTTTCTTTTTTCACTCGTGAAATATATCATATTCAAACACAACAAATGAAAATAAGCCAGAAAAACCAGTATATCATTACTTCTAGCCCGGTAATGCAGTCTATTCACCATTTAACAAATCTATGTGTGTTTATTTCAGTGATAGGCAAAATACAGCTCTCTCCAAAACAAAAAGGAAAAAAGAATATGAATCTCTCTTATGGCCTGTAAGGTAATAGTTTCTTCTTGCACCCTATAACCCACAAAATACATCTCCATTAGAAAGTCTGCAACGGAAATAAAATCCGAAAACTTTCCGGTCTTAGGTTTTGTAGAGGCTGAGGGCTAAAGAACATGAAAAAAAAAGGAAGTAAAAGTCTAAGACTATTTACTATTGAAGCAGAAGGGTCAGTCTCCTTTGGGACGAAAAAACAGCCACTCTCTCTTCGGAACAATGACCAGACAACGTGAAGCTACAACATGCAGTATACTAAAAGTAGTTCTCTTTACTTGAAAACTAAATAGAAACATAACGCTTTGATAGGGAAAATCTTGAGAGAATACAGGTAAATGGTAACAGAAAACGAAGAAAAACAGCGTTGAAAAACAAATATGCATACGTAGTCTTATGGAGCTCTCGAGTATAAACAAGTACATCCGAAAAGCAGTTGATAGAGGAAGCAGGTGTAAATCACTGGCGTGTACAATCATAAACGAGTTAAAAACGCGCCGAAGTTTCTCCAGCTTAATCGAGATTTCTGAACAGTGAATACTCCTGTGTGAATCTCTCAGCCACGGCCCATGAAACTTTCATCCACAGCCAGGTGGTGGCCTGTGTTGTTGATACCTATAGCGGCGCCAGATGCAAGATCATGGATAACTTTAACCTTAAGACTATCGTTACATTCCATAAGAGCCCATTCAAATTCACACACCACAATATTCATCCGATTTTCTTGATTTAAAAAGCATTTTATTCACCGAGTCTTTCTCTATAATTAGAACATATTTTTGGTACTACATTATGAACATAAATAGTCTGCGAATTAAATAAAAAATGATATCCACAATGGGGTACCAAAATACGTTCTTTCTGTAAAAGAAAGACTCAAATAATAAAATGCTTTTTGAATGAAGAAAATTGAATGAGTATTGTGGGGTGTGAAGCTTTGGAGTGCCAACAAAGCTTGTTTCCGAGAATAACGTTTTTTATAAAGATCTACCAATGTGATAGTCTGTGTGCGTGTGTGTGACTATTCATATTTTATCTATTTTATTTTATCTATTTAGCATGAGAGAGAGTGGATGGGCGACAAATATATGTTTTTCTTTATCGGAAATTATTGTTTGGATATAAACTTTACATTTTCTGAGTAGGGGAAACCATAATAAATTGATTGCCATTTTTGTTTTTCCAAGGGTAGACCATGATAAATTGATAGCGATTTTTATTTTTCCAATCTGATGAATATCGAGTTGCTCCAAGCAGACGACATAAAAGTGTCAAAATAAGGGCTAAATACTGTTTTCTTTATATATATATTTTCAATAGCAAAATCTGAAAATATAAACCTCCAAGTACCGAAAACCGTTGTTAACTAAAATTCGATTTTTGGACACGTACATACCTTGAAAACGACCGCCTTAAAAGAAAATAAAAACTGCAGAGGCTAAAAGGCTGCAATTTGATATGTTTGATGATTAGATGGTGGATGACCAACATGCCAATTTGCAGTCCTCTAGAATACTTCAGCCAAAAGAAGAAAAAAATTCTAACTGATGAGACTGGAGATATTACAGAACGCAAGAGAACACCCACCAAATAAAAAAAAAAAAAAAATTAAATAATGATAATAGGTCGAACCAAATTCTTAAAGGAAAACCGGCCGTTTAAATTTGCCTGAATCCGCGAGAGCCATTTGTCAAACCGCGCATGAGACGTGAATTAAAATAGAGGCAATAAATTCAAGGAATTTCGTAAAGCTATCAGAAATAACGGCCAGTGGTCCAGCTAACCTATGGGAAATTTCCTCACCCTCCTTCCATCTGCTTTAAATAAATGGTGCCAGTAATGAACAATATATTTAGAAGTGAAATCAAAGCTCACAATTACTATATGGTACGCACAATCACACACATACGCGGGCGCGCGCAACTCACACACACACAAATATATATATATATATATATATATATATATATATATATATATATATATATATATATATATATATATATATATATATATATGTATATATATGCGGGTACAGACATAATGTCTCTGCGTTCATAAGTTTAGCATGAAATAAGGTGCTTATAAGTATCCTAATTAATTTCCAGAATGAACATCTATCCATTATAATTATGCTTGACATTCTACATAAACTCGCGCCTCTCGCCATTAGTGTTTTAAAAATTCGCATGCCATTTTACTTTATATATATATATATATATATATATATATATATATATATATATATATATATATATATATATATACATATAAATATATATATATATATATATATATATATATATAAATATATATATATATATATATATATATATATATATATTATATATATATATATATATATATATATATATATATATATATATATATATATATATACGGGTGTGTGTGTGTGTGTGTGGTGAGTGTGTGTGTGTAACAATAATGGTGACGAAAAGAAGGCGGAGGGTAACTATTCTTCATGAAAGTGTAAAAGTAATGGAGAAACTCTTCACATGATATACTATAAGGATATTACCCAAGCAGGAAAAAGCTCTTAAAAGTTGGATGTCTTGACGAGGTGTTGAGTGGATGTAGTCTATTACGAGAGGTCAACATTTTCAGAAAGAGAAAGCGACGGTCGGGTGAGTGCTACATGCTCCGAAGACAAGAAAGTGACAAGGTTCATGTGGCAGAAGGTTTAAGACCAGATCGTGTTGTACCTTCAAGGTCATACATTTAATGCCTTGTTCGGATGACCTGTTGCAAAAGGTTCGGGTGGAGCAAAGGTCAGGAGTTAATGAGTAAGGAAAACAGATCGCATATAAAACAATAAATGATATTTCTATTTGATGCATTTGATAGATATGATGTAGAAATTGCAGAGCTATAAAAAGATTGAGTGTTTGCGCTACGACAAAGCTGAAAACGATTACGTAAACAGCACTAAGGGAAGGGAAATGGAAGACCTGCTTAAGGTAGGATGAATGGTATCATTGATAGCGGAAGAATGGGTGATGTACTACACTCCTATCGGCCTCTTGGAGAAGTTCCGGAAGATAGCTGAATGAAAGAAGTCATAAACTGGATGCAGGAAGAAAGGTAATTGAGCCTTGGGAAACTTGCGGAGTAGAAGTCTCTTCTATGGGAAAAGTTTTAATGTGCGAGGGCAATGATGAGGCTCGCCCTCCTGGAATAGAGGCATTGTTATTTACTGTCCCTGGGGGAAAACGTGGATTGTATTAGCATGAAGTTTTGTGGAATAAAGGACGGGTAGGAGGGACTGCCACCTAAAAGGATAAGAAGAGAACAAAGGCTACAAAATGTCCTAATTCACGGAAATTCAAGATTGGTCGAAAACGTTCACTAACGAATAATAGCACGCTTCTAAATATATGAACATCTAAACATCTATATAGCTGGTCCGGAAGAGTATAGTCTTCCATTTCTCAGCATGTCTTAAGAAAGAGTTCCCTAACCTATGAGCCTATTTATTGACAACAGCAGAAACTGGAACCCATTTACAGTTGGGTGCACTGGTAAGCGGTAAGCAAGCTGCGATCCGTAGTTTTTATGTTACTAAGCTGAAGAGTAATCTAAGTGAGTTTGATGGTTGGTTTTGGCATACAGTAAAGGTCGCTATTCTCTTTGATATTTGATTAACTGAAGCACTTCCCAGGAACATCTCGGCCATTCCAGAGCAATTGCACTGAAATACTGTTATTTGTTTCCAATACTAAAGACATTCTGAATGGCCTGGTGACTGATGACACGAATCCCTCACCTAGGGGAATATTGATTCCATTTCATATTGGTTGGTGACGCGAGACCGAGAGGGAGAAAGGATATGAAACAAATGCGATGAGAAAGAGAAGGAAAAAGTAAGCACGCCGGAAAGATAAGATCACACATTCGCATTAGAACGATCAACATAAGTCAGGAAGAATCTACGGTTTCTTTTAAAAGAAACATCATGTGTTGAATTTCGTGGCAACATATATATTCAGAATAAATCAGAATATAACCAGAGTAAGCTATTTTCATTAACAAAATATAATAGCAATTATAATTTTTATATTTCTTACATAATTTTCCGATTTAATAATCAGAAATGACGTTGTAAAACATCGACAAGTATTATTTGTCATCTGTCGCATGAGAGAGAGAGAGAGAGAGAGAGAGAGAGAGAGAGAGAGAGAGAGAGAGAGAGAGTTCCAACCATGAAAAATTACAAGAGATTTAAGTCTTCTATGATCCAGAAAGCCTTTGCAAGGATCCTGAACCTTTTAATCCACAGAACTTCAAGAAACCGTTTTTCAGTAAACCCATAGATTGATATATTGATTGATGCAAAAATGAACCATGGCGTAACAACAACTTAGGTAATCGACGCCGGAAACATACTGTTATATATGTAATTAAAAAAACATAGATAATAGATGAATAAAAAATAATAAATTTTTTCATCCTATGTTCGCATAAGTTACAATTATGACATCATTTACACTTTACTATAAAAAGTTATAACTTTTGTAGGAAGCCTGCTTCCTCCACAAACCTAAAAACTAAACCCATATTTAATAACTGTCATGACTTCGTTAACTTTCTGGAGTCAGGATGGGATAATATCAAGGCCATTTACGTCTCTACACAAAAGTGGGACGTCTTTCCTTCCAATCGGAATATT
>NC_087202.1:55515630-55550630 GCF_015104395.2 Macrobrachium nipponense | reverse complement strand
CGTGCACGTAGTTATTTAATTATACTTAAATTAAGCACCCTGATTCCTTATTACAAGAAGAACTCCTTGCGTCTATCTAAATCGTGGCAATAAACGCAAAAGAATGATACGACTATACAGTGAATTATTGCCTTGCACTTGTTTATTCATATACGCAAGAGAAATTATTGTGGTTTGAAAGGTAAATTATGAGAGATGGTTGTGCTTAGGAAAAGGCTTTACAGAGAAATATCCTTAACCGAGTTTGGCAAAAAAATAAAATGAATAGAACTCATAATATAAGAATAATAATATACTATCAAAGATTATAAATACAAAAATACATAAAATAAAATACTCTTTTGATCTACAGCACACTTGAAGTGTAATCCAAACAAACAAAACAATTGGTTATCAGTCAAAGAAACTCTGAAGAACAATATTTAGTGACAACCACACTGCAAGCTATGAATGAACGTTATCTGAAATAACACAACCCCATGAGATCAAAATAATCTAGAATAATATAAATCATTCATAAAGTATTAAAAAAAAATCTGCGAAATTTAACAGCTGGGTTCGTTGCAGAGGGTACTACTAACGATCAAATGAATTCTATGATTTGAAAAGACTGTTGCAGGACGTTTCAAGGTTGGATTTCGTTCCTAGGTAGAAGGTGCAGATGAAATGTTGAGAGGAGATTATTTTCCTCTAAGAAGAAGAAGCAGTACGAAAGCCACTGCAATGTTCATTCTTTAACTGAAGAAGCAAGGATGCACATCTATGATGTAAGCACTAATGTGCTTCCTGGATGTTAAAACCCTTCCTTTCCAATACTTCAATCAGTTCCCATAGCTTTTCCTAGGTTTCCTCTTTCTTTCCAAGAATTCTAAATTATACAACCTTCAAAAATATGTATCATTACCCAATCGTTCTGCATGTTACCCTCCATGGTAAACAACTACAATCCTGCATTTCATTCATGGTACTTTATTGTTATCCGATGTCTTGTGTCGTCAGCATTTCAGACCGTTTCAAATAATTAGCTACTGCACATGTTTTAGTCTTTTTGCTTTTGCGAAAGACTGTTTGTTTTTCCTTACGACTGTCATTCGTAAGTATTTCTGGTTCCTTCTTTCTCCTATGTGATATCTTAGTAGAGTGGTTCTTCTTAAATTAAAGGAGATGATTCAAACGGATAAGTTGGAAATAGTACAACAACTTTATTCTGTAACTCCATAACAAGAGAGACAGTTCGGTCGTGAGACCGTTACGTTTGATCGATAGGAATGAACTGCCATATTAGAGCATCACGTTGATAGCGAAACATTAGCTATCTCAGCTATTCACATAAAATCATACGTAGTCCGCCGGCTCGGAAGTTACAAGTTTCCGGCGTAGGTTAACAGGTCAACCGCTTCCCATGGAAGGTGTGTTGTAAAAGGTTGACAATATACAACATGATGACATATCAAACAAACCTAAACCAGGCTACTGCAGACATCGCATAGCGTAATCTAGATCTGCCTTGGTCACGTAGGACCCTCCTAATGCCAATGACCTCAGGTCATGGGTTTTTATTTACAGATTATGTAATTCTAAAATGTATTTATTACATTAGGCTCGGACAGCTACCATTCAAGCCTTGAATAACAAAAGTTACTTTAAACATGGTTTCTTAGGAGCGTGCTCGTAACATATGTTTAGGTATAAAACATAACAAGTGATTAAATGCATAAAAAGGTTCTGTTACATACCCTTTTGGACATATTCATAAACAAAGATAAATGCATGGAAAATCTAGATCCATGTTTGGTAATAATAATGATTAGGTATCCAAAAATAATCAAAAGGTAAAAATCAAAAGGTAAAAATCAAAAGGTTAACATGTATACATGATTATTATGATAATAGGTAACCTGATTAAGAATAGTGGTTACTGATAGATTATGGTAATAGGTAACCTGATTAAGAATAGCGGTTACTGATAGATACAACATGAATCATTAGGATAATTGTTAAAGAGTACTTGTCACTCTTTGTAATAGGTAAATATAATGGTACAATTGATAATAGTATAATTGTGCACAGATTAATATATAAGGGCTGGTATATTTTATTAGGTGCCCGAAAAATACCTTAGGAGTATATTAATGTATATATATTGGGTTTTTTTATAATATTTTATTAGTGCCCGGGAGATACTTTAACTGTTCAAATGCAAAGGCGTGAGTCTTTCTTGTCCTACATTTTGCCAGCCACAGACCGCTTTTCACACACAACACAATTCCAAACAATTTTCCTAGGCACAAAATGAAATGGCCAGTTTCAAGAGGCCCTAAACTCAAATGACTTGAGTGTAATGGGGTACGTCATCTGGACGGGACAATACGTTTCCTTGGAGATCCTTCTGTGTACGCCTCAGCCTACGCCAAGCAAAGATGTTGACGGCGATAACCAATATGGCCGTCACGCTGAACACGGCCAGCAGAACGTAGTAACGAAGATTTTCTCCACCTTCATAAGTTGGTGACGTGTGGTTCATCTCAGCCAGTTGCGTCAAACGATGAGCCACCCGCGCGTTGTATGGGAGAGGTAGTGATGGGATAATTGTAGACGCCCAAGTATAGTTCGCAAAATACGCCTTCTCACGTATTATCGTGTTGACCCCTCTGACGGTGTAGTTTGTAGATGTCCCCGTACAACCATCAGCTGCTACAAAGATTGGGGAATGGGCGGTGGTCCCGTCCGGGCATACGACGTGGAAACCGTCTTTGTCGTATCGGATCCAGGAGCCATTATTCATTCTGTAATTGAATTTATTACTGTACAAGGGATCAAAGTGTTTCCTCAGACAACCTTCGCTTGTATGAAAGAGAGAGCTGTTAGAATATGCCTAACTCACATGAATCCGTTGATATAGGATAGAATTCAAAAGAGTCAGCTGTACAAATTTTATTATTCATGGCTTCTGAACAGTGAGTGAGTTTATCTAAGTCTTTAATGACTGTAAATGATTTCCTATCATAAGAAATCAGAACATCATCGTCAAATTGGATATTACTGGACTTGAGTTATTCGTCATGAAAGTAGGAAACGGTGCTATTTTGTATGATTGCCAAGCATCGGAAGAATCAAAAGGTATGGTGATCATAATCCTATAATTTTCAACGCTGACTGATATTAGGCTATAAATAAAAAACGAACTCTACTTTATGGGCGTCTAATAAAGGAAAACATATAACCTAGTTTCTCCCGTCCGTTCTCCAAAGTTAACGTCAGATCTTTAATAGGCATGAGGTGTGGAGATAACACACCCTTTGTCGCTAACGTAATAGCTTCTACATAGTCTTTTGATTTCTCAATAAAATGTGATATTTTGACACGGATATGATCTATTTTCGAACTATAGTAAGCTAACGTAGCCTGCAAATGGTTGAACTTCCATAATCGATCGATATTATTTGAATGTTCGTTTACCAAACTCATTATTTGATTGATTGAGGATAACTGGCTGCGAAGTTCAGACAAAGCTAATTCGGTTTTGTGTTGCAAAAAACTCATTCTTTTATTTTGATTATTTATCTTAAGGCGATTTGAAATTCCTAAGCCTAGATTCGCAACAGATCCCCAAGATGTTTAGTCCAGCCAGAATAAGCGGGTTGCGGCGTTCGAGATTATTGTGCCGCACAGACCACATCAGCAAGTCACGAGCAAGTTCCTCTGCCTCAGCGGTTTTATTTTGTATGTCATAAGACAACATTTCCGCGACGCTTAGGGTTTGAGCTAGCGAAAAATCCCTGAGGGTAGCATGAAAATTACGTTTGGGGTGATTTCCTAAGCGCAAATGGCAAACCTCATCAGGTCATTCTTTAAGTAAGGACGTCATCTTCAGGCAAAAATATGGCCTGCATATCCACTTCTATGACTATATTACTCGACACCATAAAAATGTCTTCCGTTCTCTCGATAATCGAGCCATGATTAAATTCTATTTCTTTCGTCTTAGCGCTCTTTCCATACAACAAAGATGTCTGAACACACAATATCACTCCTAACAATAACAGATTCATTTTTGAAAACCTGCAATGAGTAAAAATATAATGGAATAACTCGTGTAACAGAATAGGGTAACATACAAATATGTTGTATTATATATTACATAATAATTTATATATTATATATATATATTATATATTATATATTATTAGATATATATCAATATATATATATATATATATATATATATGATATATATATAGATATATATATATATAAATTATTAGTTATACAAGTCATAAATACAACCATTTTTTTCCCTCATCCATCTACCTTTCTTTAGATTCTGATATGTGCCAATGGAATATTCCTCATATCAGTGGGTTTGGATACATTTTGAACCCTAAATCTATTGGCCGTTAATGTTTCTAAAACTGTTAAACCGGGCCTTCAAACGTAATGCATTACTTGTATGTATACCTGATCGCCCACGCATATGTTCTAGTGGCTTAGCTATTTTATCATGATTTCGTTTCATTATAATTTGTGCTTCTTCTAGATTCTTACGAAGTATATATTATCGACTTATGCTGCATCCATAACATCCTTTAGAGGATTTGATAAATTAGTTGTAGGCGTTAATACATGGAAAGGTGTTCTAGCTGGGATACCGTACAGTGCCTCGTGCGGTGTCATTTTAATAGCACAATGATACGAGTGATTAAGTGTGCTTAGTACCGCAGGTATGGCAATGTCCCAGTTGGGGTCTGCCCCCCCTAAGGTGACCCTTAAATGTTTAAAAAACCTTACGATTTGCCCTTTCCACTAGCCCATTAGACTCTGGGTGATACATCATGGTATTGATTTTCATTAATGACAAAGGAAATTCGCCACAAAGGAGTTAAGGAAATGATATTGAACTCCCGCCCGAGTCTGATATAATGGTGTGTGGAATTCCATGTTTACAAATGTAGCACTCGTAAAACTTTCTAGCGCACTCGACTGCGGTTTTTGTTTTAAGCGCTATCAGTTCTGTATATCGAGTCAAAGCATCTATGATTACTAGGAGGTGCGTATTTCTCTGTGACTCGTAAAAATCCTGTTAATAAATCTAAGTGTACTTTTTCAAAGGGGTTGATTTGGCACGGGGTAAGCCCCTAGGCTGACAGGTGTCTTCGTGTGCCCTGTATTCTTGACAAGTGCGACAATTTGCTATGTGCTTTTTTATATCTGTAAGCATCGTATGCCAATAAAATAAGGATTTCGGCTTTCTGTGACATTAGGGAATAACCCGCTGGTCCATGAGTGGATTTTCAGCAACCATGTTTAAGACAGTGGTTGTGAGTGAGATAGGTACCACCACCTGGTTGTTATTCAACTGTGGTGTGTTGCGGGTTTTCCTCGTCACGGATCTACACAGGATATTATTCTTTGATTATATAATTCTGCTGCTTATACTTTATATATTCCTTTTCCTTCGATTTCCGTTTAACGCAATGATGATTTTTTCTATTTCCGGATCTTTTCTTTGTTCCGTCTGTAATAGTTCAGCACTCCAGCCCAGATCTTCCTGTTCAGATATAGTTTTAACAATGGGCGTGGAGGTTGAGATATCTATTAATTCAAGCTAATGGCTCGGTACAAGATGAAGAGGGGTTGCGTGATAATGCGTCAGCAATGATATTTGCTTTCCCAGGTAAATACCGATCCTTGCGCCAAAGTCCTCGGATGATCATGTGCCACCGAGTTTCGCTTAGGGCTGTGACTAAAGCCTTTAAAGAAGTCGGTTAGGGGCTTATGATCAGTGAGAACCTTGACGGGATAACCGTATATTATAAATTTAAAATGCACGAGTGAATAACAATAGCGAGCCCTTCCTTGTCTATTACGCATATTTACTTTCGAAGGTCTCAGTTTACGTAATAAAAAAAAGTATAGGAAAAAACTGTTATCATATTGTTGAAGCAATACCCCACCTACTCCTAGGTCTGAGGCGTCTGTTGCTATAAAGAATTCCTTACCGAAGTCAGGAAATTTCAAGATAGGAGAACTACACAGTTCATCTTTCAATTTATCGAACGCCTGTTGATGATTTTCAGACCATATGAAATCTACGCCCTTTTTTATAAGATCGGTTGAGGGGAGCGGCTATGATGGAGTAGTTCCTAATGAACCTCCTATAATATCCGCTACAGCCTAAAAATTGCTGTATTCCCTTGACGTTAGTAGGTATCGGAAAGTTACGGATAGCCGATACCTTATCATGGACTACTTTAAGACCTTCACTAGACACCGTGAAACCTAAATAGACTAGTTCTTGTTTTAAAAAATTCACACTTTACTTATCTTTACCCTTAAATTATGCTGCCTTAGTCTTTGTAGCACTAACTCTAATTTACGTAGATGTTCTTCTAAGGTATTGGAAAAGATTACTAAGTCGTCCATGTAGGCATGTAGGATATCTCCTAACAAGTCTCCAAACACAATGTTTATCATTCTAGTAAAAAGTTATAGGAGCCACAACGTAAACCAAAAGGCATACGCAAAAATTCATAATGTCCCCTGGCTGTGCTGAAGGCAGTGTATGGGATACTCTCTTCTTCCAACGGAATCTGATGAAAGCCTTTTAGTAGGTCCAAGCTGGTGAAATAGTTGTTCTAACCTAGTAGAGATAGAATATCGTCAGTACATGGTACTGGGAATCGGTCAGGGATTGTTTCCTCATTTAAGCGACGAAAATCGACGCATATCCGCAAGTTCGATCTTTTTTCGGTACTACTATTAACGGAAAATTATAAGGGCTGTTTGATTTCATAATGACTCCTTCTTTTAGTATTTTACCCTACTTCCTCAGTTATCTCATTCTGAAATTTCATAGGAAGTCGGTACGAAGGTATAGATTACTTTCTGTTTGTCCTTGAGCCTTACCATTTGATGCTCGATGACATCCGTTTTTCCTAAGGTTCCATCCGTAGTGGAAAAAACATCATGATTTCAGTTAAAGATTCAAAAATTTCTGCTGAATTTCTTCTTCTTGAATGTCTTATTGATTTTGTTCTTTATAGATTGCAAAAAGGGATTCATCCGCACTGATTGAGCGTGATTTATCTCAGCTACGGTACGAAAATGCGAATGTTTAACAAACTTTCCGCATCCAAGATATGTTGATTTTTGTGGATTACTAAAGTGGTATTCAAATGATTACAGACTTCGATGTGACATTGTTGTTGTGAGCCGACTGTATAAATGGCTTGGTGTGATGATAATCCGTGTTTTTTTCAGAGTTTCGGAAAGGATTAACATTTCAGATCCTGGCAAGTTTTCTTTACACGCACAATATGTTCGAAGTTACGTTCGGCTCGAGAGTTTGCGTGCAAGCTGATATACGGGCGAGCGAGTTTTTTAGTTCTGTTGGGTCGCATGTATATTTCTGTTCATGAGACAAGTGATTGGTTCTTCGATATAAGTGGACTACTCTGTCTGTCTCCTTATTATCTAAAACTGATTTTAGGGTATTAGAAGACTTATAGAATTTTATTTTTCTTTGATATACACGCCTGTGTTTTGCAGGTGCTAAGATAATATTTTGAGTGCCCATAGACGGGTATCCGATAATTACTGCGGGATACATATTAATGTTTTGTACAACGATAAAGGTATCGGCAAAAACGTGCGCTTACCGACCTTGTACTGAACATGAGTTACCCTCCTACCACCTTCAATTCATTATTTCCTATGCCCGAGAGTCTTATTCCGGACTTCTCTATAGGGAAGTTTTGAAAAGAGTAAATGATGAGTCCTTAAATCCATGATATTACGTGGACTACCAGAATCAAAGAACAAACTTATGGTCCAAATTTACTGCATGTAAGGTTGGTCGTAACTCGTCTTGACTAATAATTGCATGAATTTGTTGCAAATCTACGGGAACCTGCACCGATTTTTTGGATTCGGCCGTGTGTTTCATAGGAAAATCGATTGCCTCACAATGATCTGATAAATGATTAAATGATTATTTGATACAAAAGATGTTGATATTGATGACCCAACATCGTCCTCTCCCCCCTTGGAGCGAACTACGTGGTATTTGCTTTGTTAGCACACCTTGAAAATTCGCTTGACCTTGCAAGTTCTGGCTAGACGGCCCAGGAACAGAGGTACCTGAAGCACGATTTGTTTGTTTCTGCTGTTGAGCAGCATGCCGTTTTGCTTGTTTCTTTTTATAGTATGAGGACCCTTCTTTTTATTTGCACTGGCAACTGTTTGCGTGTTTTGTAGGATTCTGCTGTTGATTCCGCGAGTAGCACGATTATATGAATGAGTGGAACTATTATGTATTGAACAAAAACGCGTCCGACAGTCTGAAATCATGTGACCTGGTTGTTTACAGTTATAACAAACCATCCCTGCAACTTGATTATTATTATGTATCCACGTTTACTTGTTGTGGCTTATTCTCATTTTTTGCAAAAACTTGAGTGAGCGAAGGATCTAGGTCGGTACAATTTAGACATGTGTTTTTTTTGATTTGTTTATACACATCTAATTCCGTACTGCTGGGCTGCAATTTTTTGTCAAAAAACACCGCACTAATGCTTCAGGCAACATTGCTGTAATGCTTGTGAGGTAAATTAGACGGATAAAATCTTTCACGGTGATTCTGGCACTCGTAACCCACCCGGAGTTACTTAAACTAACTTGATATTCGTTTAGCCGGTCAGCAATTAGCGCCGCCCGCTCGACAACATTAAGCTGAGTCATGGAGGCTTGGTTAAGGATATTTCTCAATGCCCAATACTACATCTAAAGCCTCTTCACCCCCATACACGGCACGTAATCTGATTTTGAACTCGTCCCATGTAGTCGCCTCTTGGAAAGAAACACCCCTTAGATATGCACTTGCGTCTCCTTTAGCAAAGTCTATGTACAGCTGGGTCTGTGATGCTTTTTGCATTTAAATGAGCGTCTACAGATGAGATCCATGCCTCAACATTTTGAGGTAGGAACCCATTGACCGACCTTGAAAACAAAAAGACAATTGCTTGACCCGCACTCACGAGAGTCACCACATTCGGGTTGCCAGCCGGAGTAGTTGCCATGTCACTTTTTACATTTTTTCTTTAATTCACTCCCATTCCTTGCCGGTCCTATCAAACATATCTATAAAGAATACCACTCGACCACTACGTAAACGCATATGCAATATACTGTATAAATGTGTTGCAAGTAATAGGAAAATCCCCTAAAAAGATACAGAAATACAAATAATTTGATAAAGATATTACGGAGAATTCCCCAGAATACTGGACGATCGACTCCTGATGAACAACACTTAGCTGAGAAAAAACCTGAATAGATAAAATTGCACTTAGCTCTGGGTTTTATGCGGAAGGATTGTTGACATGGGATGACGTCACAGTTTCCTGTCGTCTTCGCGTCGGAAGTCGTGATGACGTCACGGTCTCCTCTCTGCCTCACGTCTTGCATGAAGAAGTCCAAGATTGATGACGTCACAGCCTCCTTCCTCGCGTTGCTTCCTCTTGGCCTACTCTTTTTGTCCTTGCTAGTGATCGCACGTTGTTTTCTTTACGTGTTTTCTTCTTTCTGTTGATGTTCGATGCTGCTCTCGTCCGGTGTTGATTCTCGGAGATATGTGACAACAGTCACTCAATCGTCGATGTTGATGCTTGTATTCTTCTCGATAAAGGACATATCTTCGTCTTCATATATGTTGCGTTGATTGAAGATCCCGTTTCCTCTGTTTAGTATTGATTTATAGGTGGAAGTTGGTTATTGCAGTTCTTCGGTCGGCTGATATGGGTCTTGTTAATCTTATTCTTCGTCAATAGCTGCCACCAAATTTTAGTCTTTTCGCTTTTGCTAAAGACTGTTTGTTTTTCCTTACGACTGTCATTCGTAAGTATTTCTGGTTCCTTCTTTCTCCTATGTGATATCTTAGTAGAGTGGTTCTTCTTAAATTAAAGGAGATGATTCAAACAGATAAGTTGGAAAAATAGTACAAACAACTTTCTCTGTAACTCCATAACAAGAGAGACAGTTCGGTCGTGAGACCGTTACGTTTGATCGATAGGAATGAACTGCCATATTAGAGCATCACGTTGATAGCGAAACATTAGCTATCTCAGCGATTCACATAAAAACATACGTAGTCCGCCGGCTCGGAAGTTACAAGTTTCCGGCGTAGGTTAACAGGTCAACCGCTTCCCATGGAAGGTGTGTTGTAAGAGGTTGACAATATACAACATGATGACATATCAAACAAACCTAAACCAGGCTATTGCAGACATCGCATAGCGTAATCTAGATCTGCCTTGGTCACGTAGGACCCTCCTAATGCCAATGACCTCAGGTCATGGGTTTTTATTTACAGATTATGTAATTCTGAAATGTATTTATTACACATGCACATAAAAATATAAGCAATAACCACACCTCTTCTCAATGTGTCTGCTTCCCAAAGTATCATCATGAATGGTAACATGAGCAGGGAATTCTTATCCTACAATCACTCAATGTGTTCTATTCCAGCTCTCTTCACTCTTCGTTTGCATTATTTATAACGGAAGGCCAGTGCTGCTGAACTGATATAATAGTAAAAGCTTTAAAAGCCTGTGCTAGTGGGGTTCATTCACTATTAAAACATTTGCTTCTGTCTTTGTATATAACAAATTCGCATGGGCAGTGCATATTTATTTATGTATTACAGGGGATTTTAAGAGCAACTATTGCATGAAATGGATTGCCACCGAATAATAAGAAAGAGAAAGGTTTCTCCAAATTTCGCTTAAGATTCTTGATATTCACCGCTATAGCCATTGTCTGTGAATAAGTTACAGTTTTGTTGGTTTCAAAATATCTTTCATAATCTGTTCATTCAAAATAGATTCGTGAAGTCTAAAGCAAATTTTTAAAATAAAAATTAAAACAGAAAAAGGAATCTTGATCCTTAAAACTGTAAAACTACAAAACCAAGACCAACAGTAACAATTAATGAACTGAAATCATACTTGTATGCATACGTGGAATACACAAACAAAAAACGAACAAGATATTGTCTCTATTGACTATAACAGGAGCACTATGTAATTATTATTGGAAACCACATAGAAACACACGACGTCTTTGTTACTTAAATCTCACAGACATTTCTTAAAAGAAATGAGACAGAAAAAAGCCATAAACTCGGATACGAAAATGGTAGTTGCAGTATGTGAGAAATCCCAATTTGACACATCCACAACCAAAGAAGTAAAACTTAAAGCAACCTCTAGAAAGAAACCGCAAATCCCTACGACACGGAATCCGATGAATGCATCTTCAAAAATCTGTTGAAATACAAACCTGTGAAAGGACGAGAGACCAGAATTCAACTGAAAGACTGCGCAATTTCCTCATGGCCACTTCATTTCCATCAAGTTAATGTAGCTGAGATCGTTCCCGTGCAGCGGAAAGCACGTTTATATTATATAACAGCCGATGGATAGCAGCTGAGGCTGGTGTAAAGAATTAATATTACTGTACATTAAGGTGACGACTCAGTGCAAACTCTGGGGCAAATGAACTCGTTAAGTATCTTTGTTCTTATCATTTCTTGAATTACAGTTGAGAATCAGTCGATGATCTCATAAAGCATAAATGATGACAAAACTACTAGTAGTGCTGGAAGGAATGGGGAGGAATGCCTCTCACGGTGTAAAGTTCGTCATAGGTTTACGCTTTTTCGAGAAAATATGAGTACAACGAGTTGGTGAACAAATTCACACTGAACTGCACAACCACATATTTTAAGCGGTAACCCGTTTCATTTAAGACAAGGTATCCCGTTTGTAACAATTGTCACGCAGATGAAACTTATCATTCTTCTAGCTTAACATTTTTAATGCTTTCCAACATATGCTTTTGTCAGAAAACGGCAACATCGATGTAGGTAAAGAGCTTTCCTGATAACGCATACTTGTCTCGAAGTCTCCAGTAATAAGATAATCTTTGCAATCGTAAGATACAAATTCACACGTAATGAAATACATTTGAATATAGAAATGTTTGGATACAAAAAGTGATACAAAAAGATAGGCATCACATCAACTGCACGACAAAGAAAGAGAACAGACACACAAAACTGGTCTTCGAGGAGTTTTGACGAACTGAATCAATTGGCCCAGTTCCCATTTCCAACTGTCATTTACTCGCACAGTCTGAGTACAAATGAAAAAGAAGACTAATCACGCAGTGGATGCGTCGGGAGACAGAATTCCAGATTAGATGAATGAAAATATTGCCACTCGAGATGTATTATTCCATTCTGCCGCCCGTCAAGGAGGTTTCCTCTTACACAGATGATGAATGGAGTAATTAATTACTGCTTCTACTAATGGAGTAATTAGTGACGCCAGTCAATGGCTCAGTGGCTAATGTGCCGCCAGGTGTTTAAGAACATCGAATGAAGGAGTCAGATGACGGTCAATAATAAATGACATTCTTATCTATGATGTAAATCGAATATGAGAGAAGGGAGAAAAACACTTATAAATCGCATGATACTGTCACAAGCTGTAATAAAGGGAACAACTGGCAATACTTCGGTATGAGTATGAATTTTGTATTATTGTGTCAAAAAAAATGGACTGCCCAAATGTGAAAAAGTGAATGAAAAGAAAATCAGAATCAGAAAGAAAGAAAAAAATCTTCGTAAAGAAACTGCAATTGAAAAGTGTAATCAAAATCAAGGCAAACTTTTGATGACACCGTGCCACCTCGGAAATGAGCGAATAAGGTTGTAATATCAGCCAGGAAGATACTTTGAGAACATAGAGGTAAGCAGTTCCCTTTTCCTAAGTGACCTTTTCATGCTCAAAACATTTACATAAATGGTTCCACGCTATGCAGAACAACTAGATTTGCACCCTTAACGACGAGTAAATATAATGCTATTATGAACGTCAAATAAGCCCCTTTCTGATAGGTAAAAAGTAAGCTCCTTACACTGTAGACCCTAATAGGCATTAAATTCACAATGTGGTGTTCTTCCAAAACACGAACACAGACACATGAGAGAGAGAGAGAGAGAGAGAGTACTATGTTATTCTCTCTATACTAAAAAGTCATTAGATGTAAGATAAGAATTACGTGAACAATATCGTGAAGATATACGATGGTGATAATACTAAGCCGTGAAAACGAACAATTTAAGACTTTCTTCTAAAAAAGCAGAATACAGATTTCAATAACGTAAAATCGATAAACGTCAGACCTCTAGTAAACACCGTTTTGAGGTTTGCTTATGTAGTATCTTCTTTCTCTGCATCTTTGCGTACTTTTATGTGGGGTCGATGTTTCTGACAGCTTTCCTCCACCTGGTTCGGTCAAACACATCGTCCTCTGACAAATGTGTATCTCTCAGATCTTCTTTAATTAAATAAATCCATCTAACTTCGCTTCGGCCTCCCCCTCGATCTCCTCCTACCAGGCACCTCCATCAGCGTTACTTATATGTCTTGCTTGTTTAGTATTATCTATAGCTAAATTTATGTCATAGGCGTCAGTAAATTCATTTCGTGCCCTCAGCTTTTTTTTTTCTTGTTTTTGTTTTTTTATAAAAAAGTAAATAGCTTAGTATCAATTCACGCGTCTATGTTGTAGCTGATATTCTAACACATGCGTATATTTCATTGCACATAGGCATACGTTCCCAGTTAAATACCCACTCAATATTGACATCGAAGCCGGCTGATAACTGACCTACGATCGTCATCAGGAACTATCTACACAGTGTCTCCTATGATCGACTCTCGATAGTGTCAACTGAAATTACCAATAGTGTGTCAGCGTTTCAGACTGGAAGATGTGTGCCCATCTAGTATGCTAGGAGGATTGTTTTAATCACTGCAGTTTGTGATAACCTAGATCATAACCCTAGTTTAGTGACTGCAAAAGATTCATTCCATGGTACTGGAATATCATTGATACAACATCCAACAAAGGCTTTTGGGGGAGCTGACCGTGGTGTATGCCTCATGAATAACACAGGGGCCAGAACACTCACGGCGCTCCTCTTCCACAACCTTACACAAATGTTCCACCTGCATCACTGAAGAACAAGTCCTTCTCAGTACCTCCGGTGTGTGGCCCTGCAAGACCACCAAATCTTCACGCAACTGCAAATGCACAAGCTAAGAAATATGAATGGCTCAAGAGAATATTTGAAGGATTGCGTATGGATGGTAAATCATGGCACAGCTAAACCCTTCCAGGAGTATGCAGATACTGTGTTTGTCCCCTATGTATCTTCCCAGCTACCGAAGGCGAAGAGACTGGGTACCATAAGGGATGTCTATGTGGCAGATAGTTTGAAATCTATGACACAGGAAAAGAGAAGACTAGTTGAGCCAGCCACCATAATACCAAAGAACTGGAAGGAATTCTTGTCTAGTGCTGAAAACAAAATGGAACTTTTCAGCTTCCTGAGCCACCACGTGATAAGAATGACAATGGATGATGGGAAAGAGGTGGATGCAACAAATGGAACAATGGTGCTCAGTTCTCCTCCATTGTGTGACAAGAAAAGCCTGCAGCCATGTGCACAAGAGGAAGCCGACATCAGGCTCTTCCTTCATGCAGCAGATGCAGTGTGCAGTGAAGAAATGGCACAAAAATATTGTGATTAGGAGAGTCGACTCAAATGTAGTTGTGATGGTTGTAGCACACTTTATGACTATTTATTCAGATGAAATGTGGATTTGGTTTGGCAGTGGACGCTACTTCAAGCACATCAACATTGGCCAAATTGTCCGGCCTCCTCCCCACTAGCCCCCCCCCCCCCCTCCACCCCCCCCCCCCACCCCCCCGCATATCTGCCAATTAATTGGCATGTAATTATATGCATTCCATGTATACAGTGGATGTGATACTACATCAGCATTTGGGGGCAAAGGTAAGAAGATTGCATGGGACAGACTTCAGGTGTATCCTGAAGTAACAGAGGCCTTCAGAGAAATGCTACAATTGCCAAGCTGTTTCACTGAGCTTTCACTGTCACATCTTGAGCGATTTGTCATTCTCATATACGATAGAACTAGTGACATCATGGATATCAATGCTGCAAGGAAGCATCTTTTAACCCAGAATGGATTACTCAGATGGGAAGAACTCTTGAAAACCTAACGCCCACACAGGCTGCTCTTGTGCAGCATGCAAGGCGTGCTATGTATCAAGCCATTGTATGGAATCATGCATTGGTTCTCGACCCTCAGCTGCTAAGTCCCTCAGACTAGAGTTGGGTAAAGGAAGAAGATAGATGGAAACCTTTCTGGAGCACTGCCAGAAACATCACAATCGTGTTATGAACTTCTACACTGTGGTTGCAAGAAAGATGTGTCAAGCGTTGCAAGTGTAAAAATGCACGTCTGACGTGTACAGTACTATGCTCATCTTCTGGGGATTGTTCTGAATAAAACCTAGAATAAATGTAGCTATACTTACTCTACGCCTCAATCACCTGTCCACCATCATTTGCTTCTGTTGTGTATTAAAGTGGGGAACATTTCAATTAATGTCAAAACTTACTTTTTTATATAAGGCTATTAAAATATGGTTACTTGTGACTGATAAAATACTGTTCATAGACCCCTGGTGTGTGGGATATCAATCTAATATACTAGCTAGCTGTGTCTCTAACAAGAGTTATTTCAAAAAGATTAATCATAAATGAATAAAATACAAGAATTACTGAACGCACTATAGTATATGTTACAAGAAACTCGGCACATAAAAGAACATCCAACGTATCACATAATTTAGTGAATTTGGGAGCTATGTTGGATTTATGCAAATAAGTATTTATCACATGTCACTGGATTGCATCAAGAATGAAAGGGCATATTAGAAAACTCCAATTTAGAACTCTGAATGACTGAGTTATGTCAAGAGAGACCAAAGTTATGGCATGATCCAAAATAATGATATATTTTTATATCAATTGACCTCTCAAGGTCAAGGTCAACCTGAGAACGCATCCGCGTCTAAAATTAAACTTTAGGGCGTGGAAATAATACCCTGAAAGTTTCATGCTTTTATCACAAAATGCACAATTCTTCAAATATCTGAGGATTAACCGATCCGCTAGATGTGTGACGAACGGACAAGGAACATTGAAGGAAGCTTTTGTTCTTGCCCCTTCTGTGGTTTGAGGAGGACTAATTTGATAAAAGCCCTAAAAATGAAAAAAAAAATAAGGATGTCATTAAGGGAGGGAAAATTAGATACGGTCCCTTGTCTTCACTTGACAATGTATTCCAGGTATTCTGCGTCATCGCCTTCTCCATCACAAGATCTTATACCTTGAAAGAGGTCATACAGCGAAGCTCCTTGAGTTAATTAAATGCTTTGTGAGTATTTTCTTTCAAAAGCCGGTAATAGGAAAACAAAGACGAGAGAATATGATGAAGGGAGGCTGGGTAAAACAGGCAGCTAATGATGATAAAGCCAATAGAAAAAAATATATGAAATTATTTCTGTTAATATTTTCTTTACATCTACACAAACATTTACCAGAATATTTTCATCTATGACAAGTTTTCCAGAACGACTTTTTCCTCTAATTAAGTTTCTAAAAAGCTATATACGGACATATTTAAAATTATCCGCTACCAACTACGTCGTAAGGACAATGCAGTGGAGTCTGAAAAATCTTAGCCACGTGTATTAATGATTCTTCGAGAAACTTCAATACAGGTAATCAGAAACCTATTTACTATGTCAGTATCCCGACCGTTATTAGATCAGGCTTGAAGATAACAGACTAATAATGTGTGTGTGTGTGTGTGAGAGAGAGAGAGAGAGAGAGAGAGAGAGAGAGAGAGAGAGAGAGAGAGAGAGAGAGAGAGAGACTGCTATACAACAGAAAGTGAGAGAAAATTATCCAGCTAGACTTAAAAAAACCTTCAAGTTAGATCTTAGTCTGGGCTCATTTCTTCAACGAGAAATCAAAATCGATGTCAAGGTTGATTAGCCAAGGCAAAATTTGATCTTTTCCAAACATCCCACAATACTGGATAAAGCTGCACTTTCGTTATCAATTATTCCATTTATTCCTCTTGATTTTTTTATGAAGATTACTTTGCACGTGGCCTGGTTTCGTCCATTGCTTACGACCTCCGGAATGGATTTTGATTCTACTTAAATTCCCCAATATTCTTCTCTTCTCTGAAACCCCACTGTACAGTAATATTGGTGGGAAATATTTTTCTTCTATCAAGAAGAAAATTAAAATCTTCGGTACAGAACTGATTCCAATCTTTTTGAGGCACATTTCTCGAAGAAGATTTGAGCAATTTAACAACGTAATGAAAATCCCTTGAAACGTATTTATACATATAAAAAAAATCCTTCTTGTAATCCCTCATGTACGATGCATTATTCAACATCGTGAAGGAAAATCACGAATTCATACTTTTCCCCAATAAACTAAAATATTTCAGTTCTGTATTTCTTTAATCCCTAATTAAATAAACATGCTCTTGCGCGTCAGCGATCCTTCAAAGTCAGGAAAATACCAGCGAAAGCCTCACAAGCTCAGATATAATCGGTTCCATATCAAGTCTGGCTGTCCCTCTCATGTAAATGAAGAGTTAATTACGGAGCTTACTGAAATATAAACGTGGCCATAAAAATACGGAATTATACTCGTTCATGTATTTAGGAATATTAATAAATGAAGCCAGAAACAATGAATGAAGGAATGAAAAACAAGAAAAAACAAAACTGCCGTAAAATATAGAAGAATTAAGGACCAAAGGAAAAAAAAAACAAGAAACACGAGACATTTGGTAATGAAGTAAAAAGACAAAAATAAGATATTTAAAATTTGGAAAAATGACTAGGAGGGTGGCTAGATAGAAAAAAAAGGGAAAGAGGGAGACATGGAACATAAGACATACGGACATGCGGATGTAAATTAAGTTGTAGGATAATTAAGAAACAGGCATAAAAATGGGGAACTAGGTACGATACATGAGTCTGGAAAATTCCGGCAGTGGTCTACTTTTGAGGATAATCAATAAACAAAATAACTAAAGTCAACGTTTTCGTAAACAAAACATATAAACTGACAGGGAAATTGAACGAACCGCTTGCTTTGTAAGACTCGAGCACACGCCAACTACAGCATCTTATCATTAACAGAAACTAACCGAATGAGTAGTCATACTCATTTGGAAGAAACAATACTATAATTATTATCTTCAGTATTATTGCCATCTAAATCATGAATGTTATTTTGAGGGAAAATTTTATGTTATAAGGGCAAACGACAACTATTCCAAAATTTGCTGTGCAACATTATTTTTTCCATTAGAATGATTCTTTCGTAGTTATCTTAATTTTTCTGGAATTTTACCATGTAAGGGGATGAGGAAAAGTATAGTCGATATGAAGCTCAATCATTTCAACGTCCATAAGCAACATAATGTCTCCAGACAGGAGTATGAACACGACCCTAATTATTTAAATCCCCTGGTAATCTGAGGATCGTGCCATTTTCACTTTCCAACCATAAACAATACAGGTCTTCTGGAGAAATGGCTTCAGGCAAAGAGGGGAAAATAAGAAAGTGGTTAAACAATTCCTATTCATTAATGACTCCTGGTTTAAAACATTCTGCAAAAAATAAAAAAAAATAATATATCCCAATTCATAATTCAACTTAAAACCAAATAACCTTGGAGTTGCGGGAATGCTGGATAAAATACAGGGCAAAGAAAATGACGGGAAAGAATGAGCCATTGTGGAACAAAATGTCTGAGATGCTTATGCATCACCAAATAACAATGTTTAACTGTTGCGGGTTCAGTATTATTCATGATTCTCCTGCTGATCATATTTGTATAATCGGGGACCTTAATTCTCACCCCACAAAAAAAAATTTATAATGAACTTACTCACTTCTGTCAAAATCATGCTCTCCAAATTAGCGATGTAATGCTTCTCCCTCCCTCCTCTTATTCATATGTACATAATAGAGCGGATGCTATTACAACTTCCTGGCTGGACCACTGCATCACATCTCCACAACTTCATGATTCTATTATGACCTGCAATATTCGCTATGATCTTGCAACGGGCTACGATTACATCCCATTACAGGTGTCATTCAGTACCCCATCCCTCCCTACCGTGAACCCCTTAACTGATCGCCCACCAGCGGTAAACTGGGATTTTAAAAACCAACAGAAAACCAGATACTTTAGGGCAACCACGGAAACCAGGCTGCGGTCAATAGTTCAACCGGCAGACGCCTTACTTTGTACTAACACAAATTGTAGAAATGACCACCACAAGAGGGATCTGAATGAATTCTATTCGAACATAATCTCCGCTATGCTTGCTTCGGGCAGGATTGCCTACAGATTTCGTCAAGGTAATTCTCGTAATATACCTGGATGGAATGACTTGGTTAAAGATCTGTATACATACTCACGAGAAATGTTTTTACTGTGGAGGCAAAATGGTAGCCCCAGGGAAGGGCACACTGCATTACTAATGAGACCAGGCGAGAGCGCAGTTCAAACTTGCTCTTAAGCACTGCAGGTTTAAATGAAAAACAAACTAAGAGCCGATGCAATGTCTAGAAACTTAGAATCTGGTGATTATCCTCGTCTTTGGAAAGATATCCAGTCCTTAAATCCCAAAACTAAAAAGCTATCACAGAGGTAGGGAAGCAGTCGGAGACGAAGCTATTGCAAAAGAATGTGGGGCGATCACTTCAACAATATCCTGAATTGCATAAATGATCAAGATTCCCGAAGGGATGTAGATAACCTCCTTACTGACAACATTCAATTTCATTTTGCAGACAGCATTACGCCAGGTAACATCAGCGATGCCATAAACAGCCTACCTAATAATAAATCGCCCGGCTGTGATGGTCTTCCTGCAGAGGCCTTCAAATTCTGCCATCCGATAATTTAAATTTTGCTAGCTGCCCTATTCAATGCGTGCATAATTCACCCGGTTTCTTCCAGACTCCCTACTCTTAGTTCACTTGATACCATTAATCAAAACAGCTAAAGGACGCAGCTGACCCTGGCAACTACCGGCCGATTGCAATCACAACGATCGCATCGAAGATACTTGAGTCTGTTCTTTTAGCGAGACTTCTACCCCTTTCTACACACCACTGACAACCAGTTTGGGTTTGGGTTTAAAAGCAAACACTCAACCGACACCTGCATCTACATACTGAAAGAATTGCTGAACTACTACCTATCATCAGCCTCTCCTGTTTTCCTTTGTTTTGTGAGAAAAGCATTTGACAGAGTAAACTACCTGAAGCTATTCCTGAAGCTGCATAAAAGGGCACACCCCTGTATCTAATTGGCATTTTACATTGCTGGTTCTCCACACAGCATTCTGTGTCAAATGGGGTAACTGTACTACCTACACCTTCGGCTCCCTAAACGGGCTTCGGCAAGGGGGGATTCTCTCTCCATACCTGTTTAATACGTACACAGATGCCTTGAATGTCAAACTGAACTCGCTCCTAATCGGATGCACCGTGAATGAAACAACTATAGACAACCTCTGTTACGCCGACGATATGGTTCTGATTTCCCCATCAGTGCAAGGTCTCCAACGACTCATCGACACTTGCCGCCAATATGCAGAGGAATTTGATATAATCTACAACGAAACCAAGACCAATAGTGCATGTCGTTGCTCCCCGAGATCGCTTAAGCATATTGCAGCAACTCAAATTTTCTCGGAAACCATCGCTGGAATTTGTGCACGAATTTCCGTATTTGGGTCACATTATCACCGACGACCTACAAGATACGGCAGACATTGAACAGAGGCGTCGTAAACTATGTGCAGCTTGCAACATGATTGCAAGGAGGTTTGCCTTCTGTCACCGAGAACGTAAAAACTGCTGCTCTTCCGCTCGTACTGCTACAGTATCTATGGGTGTTCCCCTCTGGACGAACTATACCCGAGAGACCATGAGACGCATCACTGTTGTGCACAATGACATTCTGAGACGCCTCCACAAACCCCGCTACCACTCCGCCACATAGATGTTCATAGAAAACCACCTGGACATTGTTAGGCGAACAATGTCCAGTCTGGTAACCCCAGTGAGAAACAGCAGCAACTCGCCCATACATAGCATCTTAAGGAGTGAAGCAAGAAGAAAATCTAAATTGTGGGAAAGATGGGAAAATGAGGCCTTTGTCCCATACAGGACTTAATCTCTGTATTGGCAAGATGTCATCTGCAGTTTTGTCATTATTACATTTATTGCTGATATTCTTTAATTTTTATTATTACTGTGATTACTATCAAGTTAAAGTTTTATATTTACATTTAATTTTATGTACTAGCCTCTGAAACCTGACTACTGTAACAACCTAAGGTCTCTAGTTGAAATTTAAGTTATATGATATGTGCACTAACAGTTATTACTCTCAATACATTTTTTTTCTCACCAATATTATTACTGTTATTACCAGTATGATGATTACTAGCTTTTATGCTACCTCAGCTATTTTGTGGGATAGTGCCGATTATTCATTTTCTTTTTCTATTTTATCATGTCTCATGTATCTGATTGTGTATGTTACTGTCTGTATTTTGTATATTCAATGTATATGGCCCCGAGCTGAAATAAAACTATTATTATTATTATTATTATTATTATTATTATTATTATTATTATTATTATTATTATTATTATTATTATTATTATTAATTATTATTTATCCCCTGAGTGTTGGGCCAAGTTAAAATGAAGCTCAGCACTAAGAGGGTCTTGTTTCTTCTGACATGTGGGTTAAAAGAAAAAATCTAATTTTTTTTTCAAAGGGACACACCTCTAAAATGTATTCGTACGCGCAATCATCGAGGTATGTTGCCATCACTTGCAACTCAAATATTTCCTTTTTTGAAAGAAGGGAACTCGAGGTAATCAAACTGTCGGGGACGAAAACTTGTAATCGTTTTTCTACAGACATTAAAATAAGGCGGTAGATGGACGAGAAAAAGAAGAAGAAGAAGAAGAAGAAGAAGAAGAAGAAGAAGAAGAAGAAGAAGAAGAACTTATTCCAGCACAAAAAGAAAAAATAAATACAGAAAATAACGAAGGCAAATTTATCTCTGGTGGTACGTCCGAATAATAAATCCGAAAGATGGTTACTATGTTACCCTTAAGTAAGAAGGACAAAATAAACATTTTCATTAACTCAGTTAACTATTGCTGTCGCTTTGTCTCCACTTTCGCACTTCATCGGAGTTCTTGCTATTCATCATTCTGACAAGGATAAAGAGCAGTGATCATTCTTCACCCAAAAATTATTCTAATTTTAGAACTGATGAAACGAGAGCTTTTGTCAACTGTCGAGTAACAAAATGGCCTGTTTATTGACTTCTAATTTCCTTCTCATCATCACACGCACCGAGTGAAATTCATGCATTATATTTTTGGGAAATAAGCCATTGTTCTAGTAAAGAGATCAATATGAAATATTGCGGTGTCTTTTCGTCAATACATATATATACCGCCATGTATATAAATCTCATGAATATTCCAAAAATGAAGTATTATTGTTCACACAGCAAAGAAATTCTTTAAGAATCAATAAACAGAATTTGTTTTATTCTCAAATCGTTCCAATGGATCAATAACCTCTACCCATAAGATAGTATATGTCTTTCGGATTTCGTTACTGTGACAAGACATAACTAACTAATTAACTTTCTACCGTACTTTTCGTTCATCTGCGCTACTTTTTCCAATAAATATAAGGAAACTTGAAACTTTTTGGGACCAGATCAGGTAGTGAGTATGGTCGAGTTCCACTCCATTGCCCTTACTGCAGCTGTCCAACGCATACTAATCCACTTGGTAAGACTTAATTTATATGCTTCCACTGTCTGATACTGCTTACTTGCTATACTTTTTGGCATGAGACTCTATTATTAGATGGAATTTCTTGTTACAGAACAATTTACAGTTATATATATTTATATTATATATAGCTATATACCATATCTATATATATATATATAGTACTATATATAGATATATATATATATATATATGATCATATATATATATATATATACATATATATATATATATATATAAAAGATATTTTGGCGTTTTTATGAGCTCCTATTATTAATGGAATTCTGTTTTGTTACAAGAACAATTACCATATATATATTTATAATATAATATAATATATATATACTAATATATAGATATATATATATATATATATATATATATATATATATATATATATATATATATATATATATATATATATATATATAATATAAACTGGTTATATTTTTTGGCGTTTTTATGAGCTCTTTATTATATGGAATTCTGTTGTACAGAACAATTTACCAGTTATATATATATATATATATATATAGTATATATATATATATATATATATATATATATATACATATATATATATATATATCTATATATATATCTTATATATATATAATATATATATATAACTGTTAAATTGTTCTGTAACAACAGATTTCATTTTCATTTAATATATTTCTGTGGTCTCGAGTAAATGAAATGTGGCATGATACACCGTAGAGTTTATTTACCACTTGAGTTACACAGGAAAGGGGGATGGGGAAGAGGACGGAGTTTACGGACTTGAAACCTTTCTTTTTATTTAAGGTCAAATAATAGCCACGTGCCTTAAATCTTGTCTAGATCGGTTAATCAGTTCGGATTTCTTTAGCGCAATACCATACAAACAGTTATTCAAACATTCACTATATAAATATATATAGTGAATGTTTGAATATATATATATAATATATATATATATATATATATATATATATATATATATATATATATATATATATATATATAGTATATATATATATATATATATATATATATATATATATATATATATATATATATATATACTATATATATATATATATATATATATATATATATATATATATATATATATATATATATATATATATATATATATATATATATATATATATATATATATATATATATATATATATATATATATATATACTATATATATATATATATATATATATATATATATATATATATATATATATATATATATATATATATATATATATATATATATATATATATATATATATATATATATATATCATATATATATTATATATATATATATATGTATATATATATATATATATATATATATATATATATATATATATATATATATATATATATATATATATATATGTGTGTGTGTGTGTGTGTGTGTGTGTGTGTATACATATGCATATATATGTTTGAATGACTGTTTGTATGGTGGTGCGCTAAAGAAATCCGAACCGATTAACCGATCTAGACAAGATTTGGCACGTGGCTATCATTTGTCCTAACTTAGGTAATAGGAAAGGTATAAGTCCGTAACTCCGTCCTCTTCCCCCATCCACCTTCCCTGTGTAACTTAAGTGGTAAATAAACTCTACGGGTGTATCATGCCACATTTCAAGTACTCGAGACCACAGAAATATATTAATGAAAATGCTTTTCAGTCACCACAGTAATACTGGATAAAAAGGACAGACAGCACAGCAATATTTGGATAAAATGGACGGCCACCACGGTAATATCTGCTTAAAAGGGACAGACAACATAGTAAGGCTTGATCAAAGGTGACAGCCAGTACAGTAATACCTGGATAAAAGGGGGATTTAGCACAGTAATACCTGGACAAACAGGACCGACAGAACAGTAAAGAGAGAGAGAGAGAGAGAGAGAGAGAGAGAGAGAGAGAGAGAGAGAGAGAGAGAGAGAGAGAGAGAGAGGTGAGCTATCTTTAATAATAGTAAGACGGTTGATATTCTAAACTGATTACTATTATAATGAAAAGATACAGCACAAGGATAAGGCAGGTGAGCCAATTGGGCGGATGCATTAAGGGAGACCTCTACGTTTATAAGAATACATTCACTACTAGATATATTTTAAATAACTCACGTCTCTCTCTCTCTCTCTCTCACACACACACACACACACACACACAATCTGTTTTCTTGAACGTTTCAATAACTTAAGCAATAAGTGACGTCAGTGAATTGTCAGGAGAAAAAAAGAAGTGGAATGAAAGCTCAAGAACGTGTGCCGGGAAGATGAGAGACTCAGGTTTCTCTGTTGCCAATTAATTCCAAAATATGTATTGCTAAATGAGCTGTGGTTACTGAAAATGAAAGGCTAAAGACAAAAGCTAAAGAGAAAACTGAAAATCAGTACTACATTAAATACATGACTCAAGATATAATAAGCACTCAACCAACCAAATGTTGTGTGTTACATGAAAAAGCGATTGGTGATGACTCAAGTTTATCTACGTGTAAAAAAAAAAACACAAAAACATGTTTTACAGAAAGATCAAGACAAAACCAATCGTTTATGAGAAAAGGAGACAGGGTGTATGCCACATCAACAAACAAAGTCTAGAAAATGTCTGAATTTGATGGTACACATCAGGAATCCCAGGGTTAGCAATGATTAAATCAAACTGATTTAATCAAGTGATTAAATAATTAATTTTTTCATTAGAAAAATCATGATTTTAAATTTTGTTTATTTTTTTCATTATTTGAAAGCAAACAAATGACAAAAATGGTTTGGAGGTTAATAAAATCTTAAGACAAAAAATTGCAAGTACATACTTTACGCCAGAACTGGAAACCTAAAAGATAAATCAATAGTAGTTCTGTCATAAAATACATTTTGAGGAAAGAAAGGATTGAAAAAACAGCTAACATATAAAAAAAATATACTAAATAAATTCCAATAAAAAACAAATAAAAAATCAAATAAATCACGGTGTTTTATTTGTTTGTTTAAAAAAATCACCAACCCTGATCAGGACCCACTTAGAGTGAGTCCTGGTACACATTTCCTTTTGTAAAACGAACGTCATCTTTCTTGTCATGAATGATCGAAAAATTATCAAAGAACGATTTTCACTTGTGAAAAATACTGGGAAAAATTAAAACACAATAAATAAAAATCTCCCATGAAATATAGGATGAAGGTCATATAATTCATTAAATATAAATTGATCTTTAAGTTGAGGAACACTCGCAGTAAAATACAATACGGAAGTCTAAAATACAAGTCAATATATAAGACAGCACACACGCCCACGTGCGCGCACACTATTATATATCTATATTATATTATATATATATATATATATTTTATATATATATATATATATATATATTATAATATATATATATATATATATGTGTGTGTGTGTGTGTGTGTGTGTGTGTGTGTGTATGTATACATATATGAATAGTCTTAGAGGGGTGATTGCCAACGTTAACCTTGAAATCTTATTAAGTGCTACCTGTTTGAGCTACCACAACTATAAGTATCAGCCTAACTTAATGTCTGTCTATATTTATCGAGATATTTATCCAGATAACAGGTGAAAGTGCATACACGAAACGGCGTCTATCTGATTCATAGTTAAATATAATTTTTTGCATGTTGAAGCCCTTTGTATAAGAGCACGGGTGAAAACTGAAAACTCTACTCTGTCGACCATTTGCGAACCCTCATTTTCAAAGCATTAAGCTTTCTGTTCTTAAATCACATATAAAAAGCTAGAAGACATTATTACCAAGGCTTTCATAATAATTAAGCTGATTTTTCCCTAAGCGCAGAGAGGTAAAAGTGACGATAATTTGAAGTTGGGAAGTCATTACCGTGAGCACATTCTCCAGTATTAATTTATCATATTTTTATGGACTTTAAGTAGAGAGAGAAAAAAGATGAAATTTTAGGAAATGTTACATTCCCCAAGGAAGAAAAACATTAACAAAGTAAGTGGACCAAGACAGACAAACGGAGGGAGAGAAGGAGAGGCGAGAGAGGAAGGCAAATGGGGTTCGGGAATTGTACTAAAAAGCTCTCTTGAAGGAAAAATACGAAAAAATAAGCAACAAATTACATTTCATACTAATTATCTTGCCTGAACTCTACTCTCTCTCTCTCTCTCTCTCTCTCTCTCTCTCTCTCTATGCAACCTAACCAAAACCAGGCATCGTCAACAGCCAATAAAAATAACATTTTTATTAAGATATCTCACAATAAAAATTTGTTTTCTGAGGAGGGAAAATCAATATATGTTGCTGTTTGTATAGGACTCGTTCACAAACAAACACGAACACACAAATATTAATAGGTCATATTCAGTCACAAGAGGTACAGAAATAATTTCCGTAATGAACCTTAAAATCTATACAAACAAAATATTTTAGCATTCCCATCACGCAAAAATGTCTGGGAAGGAATGAAAGGAACCAAAGGGGTCTAGAGATACTTCATCCGTGATTGATTGATTGATTTATTAAAGCTTATCTGGCATCGCAAATGCTAATTGTTATTGACGCAACAACAATAGATATAAAGTGCATATATATATATATATATAATATATATATATATATATATATATATATATTTAACCCCCCTTTATTCCCTAAACTACACAAACTGGGAACTCTTACCTGTTGCCAACGGTGCCTGTCTGTAAGATGTCACGAGGCTATTAAGACTGCGTAAATATAAAAAAATATCATTTATTTCCCAAAGCTATTGGTTATAACAAAGAACAAAATGATTAAAAAGTCATAATGGCATAAATACCCAAATCTGCCATAAAAAAAAACCAATAAGTATAACATTCTACCTTCCCTGACTAAGGTTACACTCTCAAACCCCAAACAAGTCACATTGTCTAGCATTCGTCAGTAAGAGAATCCCATTCCTAATCAACCATGGAATCGGACACCCATCTGTAATAAAGATAATAGTTATATAGACACTCCACGTCACTCTTTTCAAAGTATTTTACGTAAAGAGAATATTTCCACACTTCTCTCTCTTTTCCAAAAGGTAACAGTTTCTAAGTTTGTTTTTATAGAACGTGTCTTAACCTTTTCGATGGGCGTTTTTTCTCCCCCCGACACTTCGAGCAAACCGCTTGTTCTCTCCTTTGCAAAAGAAAGAATGCGTCTTCCACAAGTACCCTGAACCAGTAGGTCCTGTAATACGCGTACAAACGAATGCACATGCCTCGCAAACGGGGAACGACCTCTGAGACAAAGTGCTTGTTCAGCAAATACCTTTCTCTCCCATGTGAACTTTGCAGTGTACCACCCTTGTCTCTAGACGAGTAGAGCTATGTGACTTTATTATTATATAAAAACACTTTAAACATATTATTAGCCATTCCCCTTCTTTCACCTCTGTAGAGGAGCTCGGCTACCCCCATGCTAGCTCCCGCCTAGCTCTAGATACACAAGCGTCTTACAATATATAAAACCAGAGGCTGGCTCAAAAAAGAAAATAATGCACTCCCGTCTCACACCATATCGGCAACTAATGCCCAATGTATCAATGTACCACATGACTTAGAGCCACCTCCGTTGCCGGAGCACTTGTGCTTCCTCAAATGCATAAAAGTTTAAGGACTCCAAGTACACAAATGGCGATCAGTTATAGCGCCTAACATGATCATTACTATTGGTATAGTATAGCGGTCATCGAAAAAAAAAGGTTCATCTTCACCACTATCTTCGAGTGGCGGGACAGTAATGGACTCCACTGTAGGCGGGATTCGAACCGCCTTATGGCTTCCGTGTAGGTGTCGGTGAAACACCTTTATCGACGAGTTGTAGATACGCCGACTAAGTACCATGAAGAAGTCTGTAAGAATCCTGCAGGAACTGTCAAACAGCTGAGATCCCTGTAGAATGAGCGAATTGTTGTAGACGCAGGTCGAAGTACGTAACCCAACTCGAAACAACTCAGCACGCGCCATTATTCAGTCGTCTGCGACCCTCGTGAGTGTATCCAACACCCCCCCCCCCGTCGCTAAACTGTAGATTCGACGTTTTTCTACTGAAGTAAACGTGGTCACCACCCCGTTATTCTATGCAAGTGCTACTCGCACGCGCCTCATCGAAGACTGTAGACTCCTGATTTATCCCAGAAATTATATCAAAGACATCTCATCCTTTGCCAAGGCAGTCCAAAAATGCCCTTCGTGTGTAGACTTGACTCAATCTCTGGTACTGTAGAACGAAGTCGTCTCCCTTGGCATCCTCACGTAGAGTTGGGAATTCTCCAAAGTCATTGTGTGTCCGTATTTGAAAAGGTCTACATGGTCATAAAATAACTAAAGTCTTGTTTTACCCCACAAATTCGTCACTAATTAATATATTCAATCTACTAATCAAATATTAAAAAAGAAAAACTTCCTCGCTAAACCAAATAATCTTTACCTACTGAATTCTCACAATAATCCATATCTGACAAACACACTATCAAAAGAGAACTCATAAAGTCTAACAGTAAAAACCCTTTTATGGTTTATATAACTAGCCTCCATAAAATATAATGCCGAACACCCCTTCTATCCAAACCCACATACCCTGACAAATTATATCTCTATCTAATAGATAAATGCTATTTAGAGCTTAACTCTCATTGCAACATCTCTCGTAAGAAAAGAAAAAGAAGAAAAAAAATAAATAAAAATAAGATAATGCAACAATAGTAAGTGAAACTTTCCCCTCCCCATTACACAGCGCACATAAGAGAAAGAAAAAGAAAACCATCAGTTGTTTAATCATCTCGGACGACGTTAAAAAGAAAAAAAAAAACAAAAAAAAAAAAAAAAAAAATATATAATTCAACATCTTTTCCCAAAAAGGAATGTGTACCGTTACAGAATCTTCTAGCGCAGCAACCCTATCGACAAGAAAAAAAAAATCCCCTTACATGACACGTTCTCGTGAAATGTCATAATTAGCATCTCCGAAAACCGTGCAAATCCCCGAGTCATCAATTCCAAAGGGAAGGTTCGCAACCAGGACTCCTTACAGCAACTTCAGCAAAAAAGAAACCCACCTATGAACACGTCAGGTGCTTAGCATTGCAGCATATTCAGACTCGCGACGCAGAAACTCATGATTCTCAAAAAAAAAAAAAATGTTAGTACTGAACTTCGTAGCACACTCCCCGGAACCATCTCATTATACATAAACCATCATCTTAATAATAACACCACTCAGGTGACATAAATAACCCCTTCCTCTATTTAATTACTGACCCCACGCTAAAAAAACCATCCCGTTTCTCAGCTAAAGCAAACATTTGCCAAAAAATATTAACCCGAAATCTTACGCCAAAACGCCGCAGACTTACATACAATAAGAGAGAAAAACATTCGAAGGAAACAAAAGAGGAAGGAAAAAAAATGCAAAGCCATTCTGTCATCAAATTACAAAAACAGATAACAAGAAAAAAAGGAAAAATGAATGCAATTGCGCGATCATATATTAATTGCCACAACCAATTCTTTTCAATTTCGAGGTATGTGTTAGCTTCGACTGACCTGTTCGTTCATTTAAAACTACAAACCTATTTCCAATTTTCTCTTCAATGACTTTAAAAGGACCTTCAACTTCGGGCCTAGTTTGTAATTTAACTCATTTCTTACGTTAGTTTTAAAATACCTTATCACCGACATTGATCTTGGGATCAGATGATTTACTAATACTCTTTTGAACCATATCTCTGGTTGTGGACTCGAGATTACGGCTAAGACATGCGTGTCTCTCTCTCGCTGTGGATATCAGCGCTCAACCGTACCCTCCCCCCTGGTGAGGCGTAGTTAACAAATCAAATGTGCCTGGCGCTGGATAACCAAACAAAGCTTCAAAAGGGGACATTTTAATTGAATCGCTAACCATGGTGTTATGCTGTCTAACAACGTTAATATATCTGTCCAATTTCCTATCATTACCACCTACCGTTTTTCTGAGCGCTTCGAGCACTTTCCTGTTTGCTCGTTCGCACACAACCCATTAGCCTCGGTCTGTATGGAATAATTGTTACTTTCTGTATCCCCATGAATTCAGCTAAACACTCAAGGTTTTGTTCACAAATTCCCTCCCATTGTCGGTTAATAGAACTTCGGGTGAACCGTATCTGCAAACGATACCATTGAAATGCTATGGCTACTTCTTCGGGCCGTTTTATGCTTAAGTGGGAAAATTTCTACTATCCTTGTAAGTTCATCTATTATCACTAGCAAGTACTTGTTCGCATATCTAGACTCACAAAAATTCCCTAAGACGTCCATATGTATTCTCTGAAAAAGGCTTACTCGGTATAGGATACGATCTAATTTGCATGACGTTGTCCTAGCAGGCTTACATGCGTTGCACACCGCACAATTCCTTACGAAATTTTCCACATCTTACCCATATTTTCCAATGTATTTAGTCCGAACCTCATCATAAAGTTTTTTTTTCTATTCCCAAGTGAGGACTACCGAACCTGCAATGAACTATATCTAAAACCACTGGAATTAGGACTTTCGGAATTACGATCTGTGTCGTATCTCCTTTACTTTCACTGGTTCTCAACTTATATTTAATTTTCCTAACCAACATTTCCTTCTAACTCCAAACCCGAAAAAGGCAAGCTATAACGTTTTCTTGACTAATTCCCTCTCAGAAATGCTTTCGCATCTGCTAAAACCTCGTCTTCATCTTGCCTTAGCTCTATGAGAGGTATATCCCATTGTATGGCTTCGTTAGTGACCTGCGCGACTTGGATACCCTCCGCGTCATGAAAACTCCTGCTGAGAGCGTCCGCGACAAACATTAAAATTTACCCTCTATATATTTGAGCTTGCATCAAAATCTCTGATAGTTAGAAACCATCGAGCTCTTTTGGGAGACAAATCGGTTTTATTAAAAGAATCGAGTACGGTTTGTGGTCTGAAGGACTTCTACTTTATTCCCATCAGTAACATTTTAAAATGAACTAAGCTCGACAACTATTGCAAAGGCTTCCTTATCTATGGTGGCCATGGACTTCTCGTTACTGCCTTTTGTCCTGAACTTCCTGCTATAAAAACGCTATAGGATGAAATTTCCCATCAACTTTTGCATAAGGCATGCACCTATGCCTTCCTGGCTTGCATCAGTCACTAATGTAAAAGGTTAAACCTTAAAATCTGGAAACTTCAAAACCGGGGGATTCATTAGCGCATCTTTAAGCTTTTGAAAACTCTCCGCCTGGGATTCCTTCCATTGAAATTGAACGACTTCCCGCAACACATCAGTTAGGGGAGCTGCTATGTTAGAAAACCCTTTTTACGAACCTCCTGAAGAAACCGGCGATACCCAGGAATGACTTAATCTCTTTCTTTGATCTGGGGTTGCGAAAATTCGCTATTGCTTTGACTTTATCGTCATTTACTCTAACCCCTTCCTTATATGACGTGACCTAAATAATGATCTGCTTTTTCAAGAACGAACACTTGGCTTAGCTTGATTTTTCAAACCCCGCTATCTAAGCCTCCTAAGTACTTCTGTAAGCACTTCCAGGTGTTGCGCGATCGTGTCCGTTGCGATCAGATGTCATCCATATACAAAAACATTTTTGCCCAATAACCCGTGCAAAACTGTGTTCACCAACCTGGTAAAAGTCATCGGGACTGACCGATAAACCGAAGGCATTCGCGTAAATTCATAGTGTCCCTTGGGCACTGAAAAGGCGGTATATTCCTTGCTACTCTCGCTGAGAGGGACCTGTAAGAAACCTTGCGCCAAATCAATTGAGCTATAAATATTATGTCCCCAATTTCGACAAAAAGATCTGGTATGCACGCAACTGGGTAGCAGTCAGGGATCGTTTTCTCATTTAAACGTCTAAAATCGATGCATACATGGACGAACGCGTCTTTCTTAGGTACCGCTAACAAGGAAAGTTGTAAGGAGACACATGGGTCTAATGATTCCTTCTTCTTTTTCCCATCTATTAACTCTTTCTCTACTGTTCTCTGATTTTGAAAGGTATGCGATATGCAGGAATATAAATAGGTTTTGAGTTGCTCTCCAAATTTACCTTATGCTCTAAGACTTAGTCAACCCCAATTTATCACCTTGCAAGACTACCGTATCCCCAAATTCCGCCAAGAGCCCGTTATCGCTTCAACGTGTTCGCTATAATCCGCATTAGCAAATGTTCACTAAATGTTTGTTTCCTTGATTGTATTTCTGCCTCCGAAAACTCAGGTTTCCCCTCTACGATAGCCACAGAACCACTATCACAATTCCAATCATGGAAGTCTACTATATATGTATTTTTCTGGTATCTCCTAACTGTATCATTACAGTATAATAGCTCCACCCACGTAACCCCATTCTTGGATACACTGTTCACGATGCCGTGCTAACAACTCCTCTGAGCTTTTCACTGTTTTCAATAACACACACATCTGGGTTTTCTCATTTCCTCAATTTAACTTTTACCATAACCTTTGAACCTGGTAGTAACATAATATCTTCAAATAAAACACCTCTATATTTGTGGTTAGTATCTCCCTTTGCCACCGCCCCATACAAATTACCACCCTCAGTATTATCCCCAGCATCCATATTAGTATCATCACCAGTATTGTTAGTATCATTGTTACCACTATGAACTCTGATAAAACCCCCGTAATCATCTCCCAGATCGCCAACGTGTGTTTTAACATTACCTTTCCCCATAAAACTCGTATCACCGCCATTAACACCACCGAGCACCTCTCCCTCTTTCAATAACCTCCATGTCCTCCATTCTATTCACGTCTCATATTGTATGAGGTAATTCATTTTCCCGATTGTTATCCCATTAGCACCCGCATGGATTGAAATCTTGTGTCTTCTACAAGCAGGATGACCCAACAAGATTTTATTACCTAAGGCAATTCCTTTTATTACCAAAAAAGGTTCTGTTAACACTCTGTCACCGAGAGCAAACCGTATTTGAACACAACCCAGGGTGTTTAATCTATGGGCTTGTCACATCACACACCGTCTCCGTAAGAGGGCTGCAAAGGTAATTGGAGAACATGGATGATACAAATTATAGTCCATTAGATTTATTGATGCCCCGGTGTCTATGAAAAACGGGATATCCACATCCCTACTGTTCCATAGACCATAGGCTTGGGCTCTGGGCGTCCCCCACGAGACCACAATGGCATGTACCAATCACCTGTACCCTTTTTGTTGATCGGGCTTCCAAAAATTTCGCCGATCCCTCCCTTTGCCCTCTGGTTTGACCCGCCTGGGAAGTTCTCACATTATAATTACCAGAACCTTGCGGTGCAGGCCTCGCATCTCTCCGTATCTGAGACGGACAAGGAACTGCCAATACTGCTCAGTACTTTTACACATTCCGCAATATTTAACCCTACACAATTTCTTTGGATGTCCTGGTTTATTGCAGCTGAAACAACGCAACTGCTGTTGCTTTTGATCGATCGATCTTTTGTTATACTCAACTTTTGCACATAGACGATGAGGAGAAGTTCCGTGTCTCTCTGTACTCCATCCCTCGGGCTTGTCCCGTTAAATATTGTGCTATCTACGGTGGGACATTTAGACCTGTGTTTATCTTTATGTATTTAAAGAAAGTATTCTGTTCGCTGAGGTAGGCTCACCTTTTCATCAAAGCTATCCACTATTGCATCGGGTACCTCGTGTAAGAGCAGGGAAAAATAGATCAGTTTTTGAACATTATTTAGAGGGAGATTATCCCCTGTAACCCATTTAGATGTTTTCAATTATCCTACCCAATCTGCCACTGCGTCAAACAGCTTTGAACTATGTTCTACAAGGCTATTAGTGCCTTCCGTAGTTTATTATAAAGACCTTGAAGGTCTCTCACCATATCTCGTCCTTCCTTTGAGCCATATGCTGTTTTTCAAAAATGCTTGCAAGTCTGTCCAGGTACGACATTTTGTAAATTGGAAACTCCTTGACCTATGACTGAGGTCTCCCTTATTGAAATCTAGCAAAGCTTTCGCCTCTCTGAATGCTTCTACATCGTCTACTATATTCTTTCC
>NC_087202.1:55505654-55515130 GCF_015104395.2 Macrobrachium nipponense | reverse complement strand
TACCACAGTTTCTTCCTTCATGCGGACACCCAGCTCGGAGACGCACGTCCACGTGCGGCTAAAAACAAAAATGTTTTGTTCCTTGCGTGTCCAGTCCGGTAACGCACCTGACGCCGCACGCTCATGCGCCGTGTGGGGCCACTCGTGTTTGAACTATGACAGTTGATCGAAACGCACAAAACGCGTAGCCGTGTTGGACCCACGCGACACGCCGCGATGGATTCGGTGGTGGGGCCTTATGCTGGGCACACATTCACGTATCACGACGGCGTATGCCCAAGTATGTGGATCGTGGGCATCATCGCTGTGAAATGACCTTGAACAGCTGGTAAACAGGACACGGGCTAACGGACGTAAAGCCAGCACTGTAAATTGCGCCGCAAATGTTCTGTGTACGTCAACTTCACGTCAAGACCACGCCCACCGTTGTGGTGCCGTAGGGTACAAAAGGGCGGGCCTGTGAACAGAGCTTGCCGTTCCGTAAACAATCAATGTAACAGCTCGTCTCTTCGTTGTTTTCCTACAAATTAATCTATTTTAGTTTTATGGTAACTTTTTGATAGTAGTCATCTGTAATATATATAATATGTAATTAATGTAACATCACAAATAAATGAACATAGGATAAGTACTATATAAGACTAGCACTAGAATTTTCTTGCTTCGATTTTACCATTCAGACATACACTTAGACTTATAAAACTGTTGACTATGGGCGATTTATATTTAAGCAACATAGAATAACATCTAATAACTTATCAAACATTCTTTGAAATAAATAGGAATTCTACCTCAAGATAATATTTTTTAGATGTATATAGGAATTCCTCTCAGATATTTACATTATTTGTTACACCATTATTGTAAGACTGCTATTCAGAAGAAATAAATATCTTCGACGTCTTGGCTATCCTCCGTCAAGGGAACGTTCTGTCCCTCGTCAATGGAGAATTTCCGTGTCGCTGTCATCAGTCAGAATCTCATCCAACTCCGACTCATGTAGGTGGAAGTTGACATTTTCCCTGTCCTGAATGTCTGCGGAGTGGTTGTAGGAGTGGCTGTAGGAGTCTTTTCCTGGCCGAAAGAAGGTCCTGCAAGATGTGACGTTGATGGTCCCTTCCTTGATCGTTTTAGGAGGTTCGGCATCTTGAAGGGCGTTGTGGAGATTGCTTGAAGGAAACTGCTGGTCTTCGGAGACGGAAACAACAGCGCACCTGAGGGTTTGTTGTTGTTGTTGTATTAAGCCAACACTTCTTGTTGGCACGGGCCTTTCCCTTGTTCGGCCCGTAGGTGATCTGAAAAGATTCTTTAGGTACATGGTTAGTTTTTTGAAATTGGAAATATCTTTAGTTGTAGAGATAGGAGTGGACAGGGGAAGGAATGATGGTGTCAGTAAGAGAGGGCCATCATGTCATATTATAGAAGAAGTTTGAATGAGTGTAAGGCTTTCGAAAATCGGAGAAGCGGTGCAGGTGGGGTTGTCCAACCCTTTACTCCCTTGGGTCCCTCCCGTCGAGGAGGATTTTTAGTTGTAGGTAAAGCATTTTTTAAAAGAATGATAGTGGATGATGGCTGATAGAGCCTTATACATAAGGGGATGTGATGAGGGTGATTGATTTCACTTATTAGTTTGATACCTTGGTGGAGGGTAGGTAGGTAGAGGCACCTGGGCATGCTCTTCTAAGTTTTCAATGATTGTCTTTGTGACTGTGGCCAGCTGCATGCTCAGCATCTTGTGCAGGTACTGCATTTTGTGCTGCACCTCTTAGCTGTGCTGTTTCTCTGCATTCCAGCAGGTAGTGAAGGAGTGGTTGCTGTGTTTCTTCTTGACAGTGTTCACATGGTCTGACACTGTTTTCCACAATTTCCCAGCAGGCTTTATATCCTAGCCTGAGTCTGTGGATGATCACAGCAAGTTTTCTTGGTGTGTGCCTGTCTATGGGAGGAGGCACTAGACCAGTCGATTTCTTATACCATCTGGCAGACGGTGAGTTCTTTTCTACCCACTCACTATGGTCTTTTAGCAATTTTTCTTTGCACAGGTGGTTTTCATTGCATTCTTGACTTGTTGCAGTGCAGGTTGTATATGTACTTGCACTCTGTCAATGTGTTTTGTACTTTTGGCTAGCTCATCAGCCCTCTCATTGCCTGGAATTCCTATGTGACTGGGTATCCAATTTAAGGTGACAGGTCTTCCTCTTTCGCTGTGCTGGTGTAGCAGTGTTTTAATTCCAGCCAGCAGTGCCTTATTTTCTTTAATTTGCTGTTGTTGCAGGGCTTGCATTGAGGACTTTGAGTCTGTGTGGATGATTACAGGCCCTACTTCATTCTCCAGTGAGTACAGCAGTGCCTGTCTTACTGCTGTTAACTCTGTCTGCATAGTGGAGGCGTGGTTGGAGGTCCTCCAGCAGGCTGTGAAGTTTCTTGAATATACTACAGCTCCCGTAGTTTGATTCTCAGGATCTACAGTGCCATCAGTGTAGTATGTTTGTGCCCCTATGGTCTCAGTGTTTCTGATTGCTTCATAGGCTGCCGCTCTTAGCTCTTGACCTGAGGGCGCCGACCTGACCTTTTATACCACGCTACACCGTTGCCATGTCGTACAGGGTTGTAAACGTAGTGTGAATCGGTTTTGCCGTAAGCTCAGCGCAATTAGGAGGCCCGCGTGCTTCGCCGCGGAAAGAAAACAACGACGGCGAACAATGCTGGTGACCATAGCGCTTACCCCGCAGCAGTCACCGTGGCTCCCACGTGCAATGCCTGGAGCTACGTCAGATGACATTTGGCGTGACCACCCACGACTTGTTTTGAACATTTCAAAACTGGAGTGGGCTATGGCGACCTAGTGGGCGGAGCTTAGCGCACGGACGACCCGTCACTGTACGTCTACGATTTTACGTATGTTTTTAACCGTTCCAAATTTACGGTTTTTACTGACGTAAGCTGTTGCCAACTACCCAATTTTTGCTCATGCCGTGGGCGTGCGTGCGTTGATACGTGAATGTGTGACCTTAAGCATTAGCCTAAGTCCATCATGGTTGTTGGTCCGCTGTCAGGCACACGTGGCGGTACAGGACTCCACCTACAAGAAAAGGCCCCACGGATGAACATCGTCTAGCTGGCAACATCAACGCAGTCGTTCGCACTTTTATCCATCCTTGGTATTGGCGGTTAGTAATGGTTGTGGCAGGCACATCTTTGTTGCCTTGTGTAAGTATGTCTGCTAGGCTGTGAGAAGATGATGTTGGCACTTGTTTCTGGATCAGTCAGTAGGTTGTGCACTGTTTTTTTTTCAGGAAATCTACCATAGCAACGCCAGTTGTATCCTTTCCGTAGAAAGCGGTCTTCATCGCTCACCTCTTGTACATCGCAAACGTTTCTCCACTGGCCTTCGATTCATGGAGGGTGGGAGGAGTGGGGTTGAATTAGTTGTTTGTTCACAGATGGAAACATACATGTAATTTGATACAGAAGATTCAATTCTGCAATCCATACAGTGGTGATTATAAATGAAATGTAACAATAATGGTTATAGAGAAATATGTATAAAATTACACATGAGAGAAGTTGTGCTTTTCTCCGAGCAAGTGCACTCTCTTCAGGTGAGTCAAGGAGGAGAAAGGGCATCTTGGTTGTTGGTCCGTTGTTGGGCAGCACGTGGCCGGTACAGTATATTTTGGATTTTGAAGATGTGTCATTCAGTGAGTTGATATTTTGTTGAGCGTTTAAAGTAAGTTCGTCCTTTATGAAAAACTTTATTAGACCGGTCAATTAAGTAAGATTTTTTATAAAACATATTGGTGAATTTATTACATTTTACAATTTTCAGTATTGAGCTTTGTACATTTTATTGTTTTCAACTATTTACTCGGTTAATTTTTCACATATTAGTGCTTCTTAAGGTTTAACTTATGCTTACTAAATTTTGCTTCACATTTTTAACAATTTGGTGATTTGATTTTGGTTCTTATCAAGCATTAATTAAAGTGTTTCCAAGTAATAGTAAGGGAAAAGTAAAAACGTGAATTTTAATTATTTAGAATAAATATTTGTATTCATTGTAAAATAAATCAGAGAAATAGTTTTTGTTCCTTCAGTTTTGTTTTTCTTGAAATGACTCGAATCGAGGAGACAATTTCAGTTATTCAGTGCTTAAATGGAGTGATGCCCTTTGATTAACTTCAGTATACTTTAATACCTCACATAAATGATAATTCTTTTAAGGGAACACTCTTGCCTTTAGAGTACTCAGTCGTTATTTTTTTATGAGATTTCAAGTATCTGGCTGTATGTGAGGTAAAGCCCCACCGAATCCGTCGCGGCGCGTCGCGTGGGCGTCCAACACGGCTAGCGTTTTTGTGGCGTTTCGATCAACTGCATAGTTCAAACACGAGTGGGCCCCACACGGCGCATGAGCGTGCGTGCGGTCAGGTGCGTTACCGGACTGGACGCGCAAGGAACAAAACATTTTGTTTTTAGCCGCACGTGGGACGTGCGTCTCCGAGCTGGGGTCCGCATGAAGGAAAGAAACTGTGGTAGACCTACAACAACCTGCATTTGAACCACCTGCCCAACTTTGAGTTATTTAATCAAATGTGATGATTTGTGGTTATGATAAAGGATTAAGTATTTTTTTTATTATATTCTAATGGGATAACAATTTTATTTATAAATATCCTTTGTTTCAGAAGTTCCTGTATCAAAGTGTTCAGTTCACACACAATTCTACGTATCTTAATTTTTTGTATTAATTAAAATAAAGTGCAACTTTAATTTCGAAATCAGTAATCCTTCCCTCAGAGTTACTACAAGTTTTTCTTCGTGGTACGGATCTTCTGTAATTGGGTATCAAATTTTGAATATTCGAGATATAATGGCCCTCGTGAATTAAGTCAAAGGGTTTTCGGCGGCATCCGACAATATTAAAAACAAAAATATTTGTCTGGACGCTATCGTAACTTATGAAAGAGTTTTGTATATTCTCACTCTTTCCTCATCTAAGTTATGGTCATAGTCCAGATTTTCCTACTGTTCAACGCCTCTAATCTTGGTTGACAGCATCCGAGTCAGAGGAAAACCTCGCGTCTCCTTTTATAACGGCAAAGTACTGCTGAAGTTTGAATTGTCCGTTATAACCGTCACTCAATGAGAGGAGCACGTGCTCGGAGAAAAGCATAGCTCCTCATGCGTATTTTATACATATTTCCTTGTCACATTCCATTTGTATCACACTGCCATGGATTACTGTAGCAGCTCTCCCGATCATGTACCTGTAATCTTTTCAACGAATCTTCTGCATCAAGTTGTATGTATGATTCCGTCTTGAAACAAAAAACAAGACCGCCAAACTTAATCCCCGTTCGATTTTTCAGAAATCAGTAACTACATTGCAGCTCCCAGCCCGCAATAACCTCTGTGAATAGACTGTTACAATTTACAGAAAAACTTGTTATAAAACTAAAATGCTTAAATCTGAAAAGCTATTAAAGGACAATAATTACTTTGTTACTTTGAAACTACACACGCAGAATTGTGAGACAGAGAGAGAACCGTCATAAAAGGTCTGCAAGAATCAGAATGGCAAATTTATTCTTTAACCAAAAAGCAAACTCGTAGAATATTCTTTCGAAGCTAGACAACGTCCATTTTAAATGCAAAAGACGTTTTTTGGGACAAAGCTGACGTGATTGATCGGAACAACGACTAGGAAATTACATGACCTAAATAGCCATGTGGTTTTGTGCAGTACTTCCTTAGAAACAAAGGAAACCCACCCACTTCCTCTCTCTGTGAAATAACGTAGCATGTCTCAATCTTTTCCTAGTTGTAAAACCCTTTCGATCCTTTTATTGTACATCCTTTATATTCTCTTTCTCATCACACTTTCCACCCTGCAACTGCAAGGTTTTTCCTCCTGTTACACCTTTCAAAAACCTTTTCGTGTCAATTTCCGTATCAGGACTGAATGACCTCATAGGTCCCAGTGCTTGGCCTTTGGCCTATATTCTCATATTCAATTCAGTTCAGTTCGGAAAAGTCCACTATGAAGGTAAATATTAATATTAAGCTTAATACATTGCTGGTCAGATGGGGAGTAGGTAAATCCTAGATAGTGGATGAAGCGTGCCCATCTTGGCATGAGTGAATTGAGTGTTGGCGAAGTGTCTCTTTATTCTGTGGTTTAACTTCCCAAAAGGAAGAGGTTTGCACACTGTTTCCAGGCAAAACTCTCTGACTGATAATTATGTATCATCTCTGGCCCTTTTTGGATAACATTAGACTGTTTAGTAAACTGAGATGGGTTGGGTACTAGTGATATCCATGCGTGTAATGGACCCCGCTAGTACTCCAAATGTGTGTGTTACATATTTGGTTCTTCTCAGTTATGCCTACTATGGTTGAATGGAATATACTGTTGCCGCTGGACTAGTCAGCAGTTTCAGTTTACCAAATGGGCAGGCTCGTCCTTATCATCCACTCTTAGACGAGACCTGCCTGCTCTTAATGTGTGCGTCAATCTCGACCTTTTTGAAGAGAAGAATTAATATGGCTTTCTCACTGGTGACGGGACGGAGACGGGATAAATACTAGAGATGCGGTTGCAGTGAGTCGGTTATGATTTCATGTGCCAACAGCAGGGTATATTGTTCCTCTGAGATTAATGCCCTTCAGTAGTAAGTGACAGATGTAAGGTAGTCGTAATAATATGAATATGTTGTAGTGTATATATCATTAATGCCCTTCGTCATCATTTTCATCTTCATGCTATCGCTATTTTCATGTTTATGTGCCTGTATATGTGATGGGCGGGGGTTTTCATTGCCATCGAGGAAAAATCATTGAAAGAAAAGAATTGATGAGGACGTCTTAATTTTTTTTCCGTCTGGAATCTTGATAAGAACAGCAGCAGAGGAATTTTTTGGATATGAGACCGTCGATGGACTGGACATTCTTTTATGAGCGAACGAGGACGTTTATCACGAATATTTTCTTTGGAAGACCAGCAGATGGAAACGAGTTACTACCACTTCTACTATATACTTTTCAATATTATGATTGCATTTTATTCTTCTGAGAAACTACCAGCATCTACCAACAAAAGAGAGCTGAAGGGTGAACTTGATGAATAGATACGAATATGCTCAATAACTACTTTCATGGATCGGCCCTACGCGTCTAGTAAGCGGAATGTTTCGCAGAACCCGTCACGTTCTACTCAGAGGAATTACGAATCCTGTGGAAAAAGATACAGCACCTAAATCTTCTTGATCAAAGTAGTCTTCCCAGTAAAACTAAATTTTGCTTTATGGTTATATATTTTAATTTCTCCCGCCTCCTATTTATCGCTATTATATTTGAAAGACACTGAAGTGCTTATATAAAAACTGCTCCACAGCTAACACGGTAAATGTATGAATACCAGTAACCGCGTTTTGTAGATATATTTCAAAATTCTTGAGAAAGAGAGATATGTGGCACTGTGCGACTTTTCCTACCCAAATTCAGGACTGAAATCAGATCAACCGGTTGCACAAGAAAAACGTACTTGGTCTAACTCTACCATATATCATCAGCTCATCTTCCTTTTATCTCTTTTCATCCAACAGTTCTTCCGCTTCTTGGAGCGTCTCACCAATGATTATAAATTTTTTATATTTACAATACACACACACTCATATTCTAATCTAAATGTGTGTACGTGCGCGCGCGTGTGTATTATTGTAATAAAATACTTATTAAATATAATTTTAATTTAAAAATCACATCCGAACAGAGGTAAAAATTAGTGTACTTGGTTGCTGTAATTTCGTAATCTGCTTGTTTTCTGCCAAGTCATGAAAACTTAATGTCGGATATATATATATATATATATATATATATATATATATATAACATATATTATATATATTATATATATATACGTATATATATATACACTTATATACATATATATAAACATACATTATGTAAAACTTTTTTCTTTTACTTGTTTGAGCTTTTACTGAGTTTTATAATTTTAGCACATCAAGCTGCTTCACTAAAATACAGGAACCAATCCCAATGATTATACGTTCAAGTAAATTTAATGAACCTTCAGTTGAATATGACTTGTATTAATAGAGAATTATTAATATCACAATATATACACAACTCTCTCTCTCTCTCTCTCTCTCTCTCTCTTCTCAAACATACACTTAAACACACACACACACACCACACACATATAGAATATATATATTCATAGTATAATATAATATAATATATATATACCTTGTTGTAAAAATTATAATATAATATATAAATAATATACTATATATATACTTTGTAAAATGACTGACAGTGGGTACCAATACAAAATTCCTTTATTCGAGAACGATGCAAACACATGAATGAGGAAAAGCCACCAGGAAAAACATTTACTCTGTAATCGATAGATTTTAAAATGCAGTGGAATCAAAAAGCATGAGAGTATGATGAACAAACAGTTTCAGATCCCATTTACATATACTACCACACAACACACACAACACACATCATATATATATATATATATATATATATATATGTGTGTGTGTGTGTGTAGTAGATGTAATGGGAATCTGACAACTGTTTGTTCATCATATTCTCATGCGTTTTGATTCACTTGCATTTAAAATCTATTTCGATTACAGGAGTAAATGTTTTCCTGGTGGCTCAAATTTCATGTGTTGCATGCGTTCTCGAATAAAGGAATTATTGGTAATTGGTACCACTGTTCAGTCATTTTTACAAACAAGGTCAGGCGGTTCTGTAGTTCTTTCGTGCTCTGTCTTTCAACAGCTGGCAGATTTCCTCCAAGCACCTTCATTATACATTTTTCGCCAAAATTACCGTCCGTGAGGTTCCCATTCTTATATGTTCGAGAAAGTTTGTTTGGTTATGATTTTATTCATAGATGACTACGTTTGATCGATTCCTTGTTTTCATTTGTTATCTTGTAGATTTTTTCACGGTCTACTACTGTTTTTGCATAATCAGTACAGTCAAACCCACCACCCTATTTTCTCTCTTTGTCCGAAGAAAACGATGCAAATATTATTTGTTTTCTTTCACTTGCAGTCCAATCCCGTGGTTGTTGGAGAGCCTCTTGTCCATTTGGAATTCGCCAGGCTCATATTGGAAAACTAGTACTATTGAGGAAAACCAGTACTATTGAAAAGAGGCAAATAAGATGATGTAGAAAGTAGGGGGGGGGGGGGGGGGGGGGGGGAAGGCAAGTGACAATTTGGCTGTGACTTTGGTAGCGTTGTTATCTTTTCGAGTGTTTTCATTTCCACATTGTGTTTATTGAAATGTGAGAATCCGGGTCATGCTATTTGCTGTTTGTGTTGTATACATTGTTTGTGTTCAATAGCATTGGGTATATTAAGTAATTAGATTAACTTGTCTTTCTTAAAGCCTAGTTTTATATAAATTATGAATGCAATCAATCTCTC
>NC_087202.1:55478154-55503154 GCF_015104395.2 Macrobrachium nipponense | reverse complement strand
ATATATATACGGGTGTGTGTGTGTGTGTGCGTGTGTGTGCGTGTGTGTGGTGTGTTTTACATATGCATATGCTACATGTACAAACGAAACGGTTTACGAATATAGTTTGTGTCCCTGTATATAAGGCTTGTAGAAGAAATTCATAATGAAAACTTTTCCCCAAAACCCAAACGGGAATGCATTCGCCCTTTACAACTCTCGTCTATACAAAAAATGTTTGTTATTTGAAAACTCTTCAGAGAGTCTTGTGCTTCCCTCCCAAACAGATAATGTTATTGAGGGAAGAATTTTTCAGCAGAATACTGGATCCTTTAGAATACGGTGTCGAAATTTTTCGTATCTTTTTCTCCTGCAAAACTTGGGCGTACGATCCCTGGATGTTTTTTAATATATTCCTAGAACTTGAGTTGAATCGCTTTCTCCGTCTCCCTCTTTTGCTCCCCCCCCCCCCCCCCGCAATCCCCCACCCCCCCCCCCCCCCCCCACCCCCCTCCTCTTCGTTTTACCTGGTTATGAAATTCCTCTTTTCGTCTCCTTGTTTTAATCCTTTCATCAGTTTCACATTATTTAGCCGTCATACTATTGCTACTAATTATATATCATGTATTTGTATATCTTTACTTTCGGGAGCCCGATTTCCCTGAAGTCGTGAATAGAATTATTACGTCTCAAAGCATTTTTTTTTTTATAGCATATCGTCTTGAGAGCTTTGTGATTATCTGTCCATTACGTCATACAGAAAATGACGCAGTAAATTCTGTCGGAGCTTCGTGGGAACTCCGTGTACATCAGAGTGCTTCTATTTCACAATTTACGTTTACGGACTTTCTTTTTGTTACTTTCTCATATTGCGGTAAGGCAACGCAAAGATGTATTCTGAGGAAATTTTACAGATATCTGATTCTGCCTCCCACTCACATCATTTGTCTAGCCTTTAATTGTTTCGTTACTTTTTTAATTCTCTTTCTATTATCTTGATTAATCCTTCTCACCCTGCACCTCGCACCATAGTGATTTTTCTTTTTCTTTTGTTTTTAGAACAAAACTCGGTTTTACTAATGAAATCTTTGTTGTGAATATGTTACTTGTCTTTTCCCCAAATTCATGCTCTACTCTTCTGTGACAGGTCATGGTCACCATCCAGAAATTATGAAGCAACGCAGAATTATGAATTCCCTCTGGGTAATGGACGTCTTAGACTAACACGAAACAAGTCATCTCTAGACAAGTAAATCCTGGTGAGTAAGAGACACGAAAAATATACAGCATACTTTACTATTCTTTATCTCTTAAGAATTATTTTCAGTCAAAGAAAAAATACTGATTTTAAATTTAATTGTTTTGATGACTCGTGACTTTGGTGATGTGAAAAATCAAAACAGTGGTTGAATATCTAAACCCCTGAAACTATAAGTGAGTGAAACGAGACACTGTTAAGGATATAAGAGATTAAAACTGGTATAAAGACTTTGGTTAAAAAAAAAAAAACATTATGATTTACGTCCATTAGAAGACATGAATTTGAACAAAAATCCCCATCTCTCTCTCTCTCTCTCTCTCTCTCTCTCTCTCTCTCTCTCTCTCTCTCTCTCTCCATTTACTTTTGAGTTTTTATTGTTTTCTAAATTATCCTGCATTTGAATAATTACCTTGGAATAAAGATAATTGTATGCCATTATCATATCCGAGAGCGATGTCCAAGTGAACAAGTAAATTGAACAACGTTTAAAATGTGCACTTTTTCAAAGGGTCCTTCAACTTGATGGTTTGCTTTCTGAATGTTTGAGACTGCTTTGGGTCATTGTTTTTTTTTTCTTACTATTTTTTCTGAATGTTAGTTTATACATCCCAGTTTTCTCTCTGGCTTTTATTAGTCTTACAAGACTGCGAAGGGAAGTTTTCTGTGGGTGATAAAGCTCTCGCCTAAACAAAAGCACAAACTTCATTATGGCAGCTCCTGAGTGCTGTTATGAAGAGAGGATTATCCGTTCACAGGTATGGAATGAAATGGGGAATGAGATTTGCAGCGATAAAAGTTCAGGGAAGCATAGCAAAAACATTGGAACATTTGCAAACATAAAACAAATATATTATTAAAATGTCGTAAATCATGTTTAGTGACCATTTCATGTCGTTTTGTTTATGCAGTTAATAGGGATGATAGGTCACGAAAGTAAGTAAATTGAGTGTAGGTAAGTTTTTAGTCTTTAGGTTTCTTACAAAGAAAGGTGATTTATACATTTTTTTAAAACTTGATATGCCTTTTAAAAACGAAAATTGGACTTGATGATTTTTACTTTGTTCGTTTTACCTGACGTGATGTATCAGTTCTGCAATCTAATACACCACATTGTATTTAAAAAAAAAACTATACCTCAACTTTTGTGTACAAAGTCGATTTCATAGTGAGACAAGTAATACCGCGATAAATTTTCCAAGGCTGTTGAGAGATTTTTGTCACTGATTGTGTTTAAACTAATTCCAGGAAACGATTTTCCCAGTGGTTGGCCTAGTCGAACTTTATCTACTTATTGTCTCGAATTTATCTTCCTATTTTCCTCTGTCTGTCTAAATACCTGTTTTTATGTGAATATGTATTTAACAAACAAATATCAAGATGGAGCCACATCCAAAGCGTCATATCTTGGCAGAGAAATCAAGTGACCAGAATGAAAAGGTCTCTTCCTAATAATGTTGGCAATGGAGGTAGGTGAAGGAGGGGTCCTATAGGGCCTCAGGTTGTTATGTAGCCGAATTAGTTCAATTACAGCCATCGGTCGGTCTCTTCCCTCATCTCATTTCCTTTCCGCTTGACGACAAATCTTTCTGTTCTCCTTCTTAGCAACTTCTACAGGGGGAATATGATGGAATATTGTTATTTTAACGCATTTTATTTATTATGTCATTTAAAATAAAATATGGAATGAGGACAAGTTCACGAACATAATGGGATTTTTTTTTTTTTTTTTTGCGATTGGAACTTATGGTTTAACATCAGATAATATGACGACAATTTTGTGGAAAGTTTCTTTAGTAGAATTTAAAAAAAGAGCGACCGGTACAATAGTAACACAAATTTAGAATTTAATACTTTAAGGCCGGTGAATGATTAGAGCAGCTAACACACGCGTGAACAGAATTAGAGATTGGACTTAGATGCGCAAAAATGTCCAGTAACATAGGGCAAACAGTCCCCAGTCAATCATTGCAATATAATTATCCCTGTGTTGAAATCAAAGTGATAATAGACAAATGGTAGATTTGTAAGATGAAAACTGTCTTCCATTTCTTTTCTTTTTTTTTGCAAAAAAAAAAAAAAAAAAAAAAAAAGACTGAAAGCAAAGCAGAGCCAAGCGTTTTGCGGCTGCCATGCTAACGAGAGACTGTAAAGGAGTTTCCACGTGCTGTTGCAACACAGGCAATTAATTCTAATAACAACGTACACTCTTAATAATATATATTTTTTCTAATGGTTTGCACGCAACATATATACTACCTCAGTGTTACACGCAGATGCACTGACGTGTAATCTGTAAATTAGAACTTGAAAGAAAAAGCCTAATTAAGCTGTCGGTCTCCTGACCTTCCATTTAGAAATAACTTGTTCAGTAACGAGAGAATTGATTGTATCTGGGATCTCGTATCCAGGTTATTACCTCGAAGACCCTCCATAAATTTCCGTGAGCAGGATTTATTGCCGTCGAAGACCTTCCGATTGTGGGAGATTGCATCTCTCTCAGGTTCCCATTCATTGATCTCCTCCCTGATCTATCTGACTTTCCGAGATTAAGAAAGATTGTGTGGCAACTGCATTTCATTTTTGTCCCTCGTCAGCTCGATTGACGATTCTAGTTCTTTGAATTGAATTGAATATAGGATTTAGGCCAAAGACCAAGCACTATGACCTATAAGGTCATTCAACGCAGGAACGGAAATTGGCAATTGACAGTAAAAGGTTTGAAAGGTGCAACGTAAGTAAAACCTCGCCGTTGTCCTATGAATCAATTGTTAGGAGAGGGTAGAAATTATGATGGAAGAAAGAGAATATGAAAAGTGGTACAGTAAAAGAAACGAAAGGGGTTGCCGCTTGGGGCCGAAGGCACGCTGCAAAGAACCTTGGTGATGTTAGAAAATATATTTTCATGATTACATGTTTCTTATGGTTGAATGGGAGACAACTGAAGTTTATTCATAAGTTAATGATCGGTATTTGACAACCTTATTTCATCTGAATTGGTTTCCTCCCATTCCATTGGAATTAAGAAGGAAATCGATACTGTTTGCTTGTTTTGCTTTCGCAGGAAAACAGCCATACTACGGTTGTTTGGTTGTTGATGTAAATAAAAAAGGTACGGCGCAAGGCAGGCAAGAAGTGAGAGAGTTGAGGGAGGCACGTTGAGAGAGTAAACGTCAAGACACCAGCGCTCTCATACTGGGTGGCTTTTTTGTACGACTTCACGCTGCTTTTCAAATTGGATATGCTGTTTCCCTTAATTGCATATAAAAACATTGTTTTTAACATGGAGGAATAAAGCCTTCGGCGCCGCCCCGGACGGAAGCTACTGTTGCCGACTATGATTCCCGTACTAAACATCGAGATCAACCAAGTAGCACCAAGGATGATTTATAAGGTTGGTCATTAATGATCCCGATCATCTCAATGTAATTATGTACTCGTAACAAGCTAAATGTTTTGCATAATTTAGTTCGGTGTCTTAGCAGTTAGCCTTAAGAAATTCTTGAGTTTTTCAATTTAGTTTCTTCAAGTGGGTGGAATACAATATTTGCAGCCTTTGAGTTAAACTATGTTTTTTATTCAGTATTGTTTCGTGTGTTGAGACAATTCCCTGTTACTACACACGTTGTTGCATAATTTTCTTCATATTTTCGGGTTTGTGTTTGGTATTCCAACTTATTTTTTGGTACATTGTCTAATGAAGGTAACTTTTTTGCACTCTCAAGAAATCTTGTTAAACAGTGGGTTGGGAATAACAGAACAATTAAGGAAGACACCATATTAATTCATCATGTTCAATAAAGGAGGAAATAAAAATTTAATATTTTAGTATAGCGAAGTTCTCTTATCCCAACCAACTTAGTTGTCTACCTGTTGGAATAATATATCCATTCAAATTTTTTCCAAGAAGTGATGTGCGTTGTACTGACGGCACTACCCCCCTACGGGGTATTTCATTGATCGGTTGGTGAGTTCTGACGGAGGCTTGTCAGTGTCAAGATTAACTGACATAATTGTGGTAATTGCTATAGGACGGAATTATCCTTATCCAGTCTTTTTAAATGACATCTATCATTTGCTCTGATCAGGATAGGAAAGTGTGAGAGAGTAAATGCCTAATGGGAGACGTTGTCAAGATTGGATGAGGAATCCATAGATTTCATGGATGCTCGAAGGTCCCTTGTTCTTAAGAAATTGAATTATAGCAAAGATTGGATGGTCAGAGGAGTCTTTGATTAGGAAAAGTAATTTAAGTATTTTATACGATAAGAAAGTGAAAAAAATATCATGTGAATTACAAGCATGGAAGTTACACAAATTATTATTATTATTATTATTATTATTATTATTATTATTATTATTATTATTATTATTATTATTTATTAGATTATTATTATTATTATTTATTATTATTATTATTATTATTATTATTATTATTTATTTTTTTTTTTTTATTTATTTTACTTTTTTTTTTTTTTTTTTTTTTGGGGGGGTTTTTTGGGGGGGGGGGGGGGCCCATAACAGTCATCCTATGACTTGGGTTGTTTTTATAGTGTGGGGTTCCGGGTTGCAGCCTGCCTCCTTATAGTCCAGTCAGAAGCTATAGGTCCGTGTGCAATGTGAGGGGACCTTTTTTATGGTTGGATTACATTTATAACATAATTCTGATGAATTTAAAATGGGAGTCTCTCTTGTAATCCCGTCTTTTGGATGCTATAAAGAAAATTACGTAATGAGATGGCCGAACCTCAATTATAAATATTCCTTATTTTTGTTTTGTTTACCAATTTTGACCTAATATTCTCATATAACATGTAAATCACTTAAATATACATTTCTGTTCAATGAATTTTTTTTCAGAAAAGAAATGAGTAGAAAAAATTCTAACTTTGTGCCTCTCTTTCGGAATAAAAGATGTGTGACGTAGTTCCTGGACCCTCTTCATGCAAGAGAAGAACCGCCATTTTTGTAGCAGAACCACCTGAATCAGCAAGTAAATTTGCAAAGATGGATAAAGATGATGCTTGCATTATTTGTGGAAAAACAGCAACCACTAAAAGAAATCCACTTCAACAACCTTCTCAAGAGACCTGGAATTTCCTGGCCCAAAAATTTGAAGAATGGATACAGCTAAACACTGAGTTCGGCAACCTTTATGAATGCATACAGGTAGGCAAAACACCCAGAAAAGTTCCCAAAATCTGCAGGCTAAATGTTACTCCAATCAAGGTAAAAGGAGCTTAGAACTTACAGCGCAAATGTAGAATTGATGAGTCGCAGGATACCGAGAGCACTGATGAAACTTTATCTTCAAATGTTGGGAGCAATTGTATATCTTATAAAGATTCAGAGTTTTCTTGTGATTTCTGTCAAAAGGAATTGGAGGGAAAGACTTCCAGAAATATTCTTGGGCAGAAAAGAAATATTAAGTTTCACCGAATTGAAACGGAGGCTGCTTCGGTGGCGTGTAAAGGCTATTCCTTGAATATGAATTTGAATACGTAGATTTTTTGGTGAAATAGGATTTCCTCCAATTAACTTATATTTCACTCTATGGCCAAGTATTCATTATCAACGTCCAAAAACAATATCAATTTTGGGGACATAGACACCTAAATTTTAAACTTGAAAAATTTGATATATTTTCCATACTTGGACCTGCAGAATTTTATAGGAATTTTTTGTGAAATTTAATTTTCTGCAAATCATTTATATTTCACTCTATAGCCGAGTCTTCTTCATCAACGTCCATAAACAACACTAATATAAATTTTCAGGGCATAGGGAACCACATTAAGAGATACTGAAAAATTTAACATTTTTTCCATACGCAGACCTGAGAAATTAAATAGGATTTTTTGGTGAAATTTGATTTCCTCCAAGTAATTTATAATTCACTCTATGGCCGAATCTTCATGATCAACGTCCACAAACAACACTAATATCAATTTTGGAGGCATAGAGAACTAAATTTGAGACGTTGAAAAATTTGATATTTTTTCCATGCACGGACCTACAAAATTTGAACATATTTTTTGGTGAAAATTGATTTCCTCCAATTAATTTACATTTCACTCTATGGCCTCATCTTCATCATCAACGTCCATAAACAACAATTTTGGGTGCATAGAGAACTGAATTAGAAACGTTGAAAAATTTAACATTTTTTCCACACATGGGCGTTCAGAATTTAAATGGATTTTTTAGTGAAATTTGATTTTCTCCAATTAATTCATATTAAACTCTATGGCCGAGTCTTCATCATCATTGGGGGCATAGAGAACTAAATTTGAAACGTTGAAAAATTGTAGAGAACAGAGGCAGAGATTCCACCTTGCTGATATTCTAGATGACAAAGCAGATATTCCTGCACTAGTGAGATTTTTAAAATGTATTGGGATTTTTTTTTAAGTTTGAGTGGTGTGGTAAATTTTAACTTATTGATTTTATTTTGTATTGATTTTATTATATATTTATTTCTCTTGTACATAGTCATCATTTTAAGTACGTAATTATTATTTGAAAATTTTATTTGCTGTTTTTGATTAAGGTGTAAATGGTGTTGAATGGATATATGCATGTCAGGAAATTTTTTTTAATTGTAACTTCAGCCGTGGGATCTTTTAGTTACAGTGTAAGTGGTTTTGAATGAGAGTGAATGGTTTTGTTTTGGTTGATATATAATATGAGATGGTCTTGGTCTTGGTTGTTTTGTATCGTTCGGTGTTTTAAATTGCAGTTATAATTGGTCACGTATTCATTCACTTCATCCATTTCGCTCAATCATATAACACTGCAGCGCTGAATGACCTTTGCAGGTCCCAGCGCTTGGGCTATGCCCTAAATTCCATGATCAATCAATCAATCATCATCAACGTCCATAAACAACATTAATATAAATTTTCGGGGCAAAGAGAACTATATTAAAAGACACTGAAAAATTTGACATTTTTTCCATCTGCAGACCTGAAGAATTAAATATGATTCTTTTGTGAAATTTGATTTCCTCCAATTGATTTATATTTCCCTCCATGGCGGAGTCTTCATCATCAACGTCCATAAACAACATTAATATAAATTTTGAAGGTATAGAGAACTAAATTAGAGACGTTGAAAAATGTGATATTTTTTCCATGCATGGACCTACAGAATTTGAACAGATTTTTTGGTGAATTTTGATTTCCTAAAATGAATTTATATTTCACTCTATGGCGGAGTCTTCATCATCAACGTCCATAAACAACAATAATATCAATTTTGGGGGCATAGAGAACTAGATTTTAAACGTTGAGAAATTTGACATTTTTTCCATGTATATTTTGAATGGAGTTTTTGGTGACATTTTATTTCCTCTAATTATTTTATATTTAACTTAATGACCGAGTCTTCATCATCAACGTCCATAATCAACACTAATCTTAATTGTAGGGGCATAGAGAACTAAATTTGAAACGTTGAAAAATTTGACATTTTTTCCATAAGCAGACCTACAGAATTTACATAGATTTTTTGGTGAAATTTGATTTCCTCCATTAAATTTATATTTCATCTACGGCCAAGTCTTCATCATCAACGTCCATAAAAAACACTAATGTCAATTTTGGGGGCATAGAGAACCAAATTTAAGGCATTAAAAAATTTGACATTTTTCCATACGCGGACCTGAAGAATTTGAATTTATTCTTTTATGAAATTTTATTTTCTGCAATTATTTTTTATTTAACTCTATGACCGAGTCTTCATCGTCAACGTCTATAAACAACATTAATATCAATTTTGGGACGTAAAGAACTAAATTTTAAACGTTGAAAAATTTAACATTTATTTCCATATATAGACTTACAGAAATTGAATGGATTTTTATATGAAATTTGATTTCCTCCAATTAATTTATATTTCACTCCATGGCCGAGTCTCCATCATCAACGTCCATGAACAACACTAATATCAGTTTTGGAGGCATAGAGAAGTAATTTGAAATGTTGACATATTTGACATTTTTTCCATTTTTAATAGGATTTTTTGGAGAAATCTCATTTCCTTCAATTCATATTTCAATCTATGCCCGAGTGTTCATCATCAACGTCCATAAACAACACTGATATCAATTTTGGGGTGTAGAGAGCTAAATTTGCAACACTGGAAAATTTGAAATTTTTTTCCATATACATACCTGTAGAATTTAATGGGATTTTTTTGGAAAAATTTCATTTCCTTCAATTCATTTTTCAATCTATGGCTGAGTCTTCATCATCATGGTCCATGAACAACACAAATATCAATTTATGGGGCATAGAGAACTAAATTTGAAACGCTGAAAAATTTGAAATGTTTTCCTTTATGCGGACCTGCAGAATTTGAATGGATTTTTTTTAGTGAAGTTTGATTTCCTGAAATTGATTTGTATTTCCCTATATAACCAAGTCTTTATCATTAACGTCCCTCAACAACACTAATAACAATTTTAGGGGCATAGAGATCTAAATTTTAAACGTTAAAAATTTACCATTTTTTCCATGAATTTAATAGGAATTTTTGGTGAAATTTGATTTCCTCCAATTAATTTATATTTCACTCTTTTGCAAAGTCTTCATATCAGTCTCCATAAATAACACTAATATAAATTTTAGGGGCATTGAAAACTAAATTTAAAACAATGAAAAATTTTCTCAATATGCAGACCTGCAGAATTTGAATGGATTTTTTTGTAAAATTTATTTTCCTTCACTTTATATATACTTCACTCTATGGCCGATTCTAAATAATCAACGTCCATAAGCAACACTAATATAAATTTTGGTTGCATAGAGAACTAAATTTGAAACGTTGAAAAATTTGACATTTTCTAGATGCCCACATAATTTGAATGGATTTTTTGGGTGAAATTTTATTTCCTCCAGTTAATTTATATTTCACTCTATGGCCAAGTTTTCATTATCAACGTCTATAAACATCACTAATATCAATTTTGGGGGCATACAGAACTAAATTTGAAACTGAAAATTTTGACATTTTTTTCATATGCAGACCTACAAAATTTGAATGGATTTTTAAGTGAAATTTGACTTCCTCCTATTAATTTATATTTCTCTCTATGGCCGAGTCTTCATTATCAGCGTCTATAAACAACACTAATATCAATTTTGGGGGCATAGAAAACTAAATTTGAAACTTTGAAAAATTTGACATTTTTTCCATACGCGGTCCTGCAGAATTTGAATGGATGTTTTTGGTGAAATTCGATTCCCTCTAATTAGTTTGTATTTCACTTTATGGCCGAGCCTTCATCATCAACGGCCATAAACAACACTAATGTTAATTTTGGGGGCATAGAGAACTAAATTTGATGCATTGAAAATTTTGACAATTTTTATATATGCTGACCTGCAGAATTTGAATGGATTTTTTGTTGGAATTTGATCTCTTATAATTAATTCATATTTCACTCTATGGCCAAGTTTTCATTATAAACGTTCAAAAACAATACTAATATCAATTTTGGGGGCATAAAGAACTAAATTTAAAACGTCAAAAAATTTTACTCTTTTTCCATACGTAGACCTGCAGAATTTGAAGGGATTTTTCGGTGAAATGAGTTTTTAATGATTTTATTATAAGTTCCTGATTTTGTATTTTGTTTGTTTTCACATGTGTATGAATGTATTTGGTTTGGATATATATTATTATATAGGATATATTATATATATTATAATATATATTACATATATATATATATATTATATTATATTATATATATATTTTAATATAATATATATATATATAATATATATATATTATATATACTATATATATATATAAAATGCAACTTATATATTCTGTTGTAGTGGCGTCAATAACAAATAGCATTTGCGATGCCAGATACTCTTTAATAAATCAATCAATCAATCACGGATGGAGTATCTCTAGAATCCCTTGGTTCCTTGCATTCCTCCCCAGACATTTTTGCGTGATGGGAATGCTAAAATATTTTGTTTGTATAGATTTTAAGGTCCATTACGGAAAGTATTTCTGTGCCTCTTGTGGCTGAATATGACCTATTAATTCTTCTACTGTTCCTCATTCTGATTAATATTTGTGTGTGTGTTTGTTTGTTTGTGAACGAGTCCTATACAAACAGCTACATATATTGATTTTCCCTCCTCTGAAAACAAATTTTTATGGTGAGATATCTTAATAAAAATGTTATTTTTATTGGCTGTTGACGATGCCTGGTTTTTGTTAGGTTGCATCGCGAAAGAGAGAGAGAGAGAGAGAGAGAGAGAGAGAGAGTTCAGGCAAGGATTATCTTTAGTATGTAATGTAATTTAATGGTTATTTTTTTCATATTTATCTTCAAGAGAGCTTTTTGTTTAATTCCCTACCCCATTTGCCTTCCTCTCTCGCCTCTCCCTCTCTCCCTCCGCTTGTCTTTGCCCGCTTACTTTGTTAATGTTTTTCTTCCTTGGGGAATGTAACATTTCCTAAAATTTCACCTTTTATCTCTCTCTACTTAAAGTGCATAAAAATATGATGAATTAATACTGGAGAATCTGCTCACGGTAATGACTTCCCAGCTTCAAATTATCGTCACTTTTGCCTCTCTGCGCCTAGGGAAAAATCAGCTTAATTATTATGAAAGCTTAATGCTTTGAAAATGAGGGTTTGGAAATGGTCGACAGAGTAGAGTTTTCAGTTTTCACCCGTTCGCTTATACAAAGGGCTTCAACATGCAAAAAGTTATATTTAACTATGAATCGGATAGACACCGTTTCGTGTATGCACTTTCACCTGTTACCTGGATAAAGGTAAACTGACATTAAGTTAGGCTGATATTTATAGTTGTTATAGCTCAAACAGGTAGCACTTAATAAAATTTTAAGGTTCACGTCGGTAATCACCCCCTCTAAGACTTGTGCATATATGGTATACATTATATAATATATATATATATATATATATATATTATATATATATGTATGTATGTATATATATATTTTATATCTATCTATCTATCTTATCTATCTATCTATCTATCATCTAGTATATAATTATATTATATATATATATATATTTATAATAATATATATATATATCATATAGAAATATATATATATATATGATATATATATATATATAATATATATATATATAATATAATATATAAATATATATTTATTATATATACACAAATCCCTATATAAACTATTACATATATATATATATGTATATATATTTTAATAGTATGAATAATATATATATAATATATATATATATATATATGTAGAGAATTAACCATAAATATAATCTAAAATAAGTATACCCTCTGTATATTATCCTAATCTCTACCTGAATATCTATATATATATATATATATATATATATTATATATAAATATATATATATATATATATATATATATATAATATATATATATATATAGTATATATATATGATTATATATATATATATATATTATATATATATATACTATATATATATATATATATATATTTAATTAATCGTGTGTGTACACGTGCATGTGTGTGTGTTGTCTTATAAATTAATTTGTATTTTAGACTGCCGTATTGTATTTTACTGCAAGTGTTCCTCGACTTCAAGAGCAAAATTCTTCACATTTCATGGGAGATTTTTATTTATTGTGTTTTAATTTTTCCCAGTATTTTTCACAAGTGAAAAATCGTTCTTTGATAATGTTTCCATCATTTATGAAAAGAAAGATGACGTTCGTTTTACAAAAGGAAATATGTACCAGGACTCACTCTAAGTGGGTCCTGATCAGGGTTGGTGATTTTTTACTTTTTTTAAATCGAACAAATAAAAAATCAAGTGATTTATTTGATTTTGTTTCATTTTTTGGATTTATTTTTTTTTTTATTTCTTAGCTCTTTTTTTCAATCCTTTCTTTCCTCAAAATGTATTTTATGACAAAACTGCTATTGATTTATCTTTTAGGTTTCCAGTTCTGGCCTAAAGTATGCACTTGCAATTTTTTTTCTTATCAAAATAAATAGATGCAGTACAGTTATGCTTAAGTCTTTATTACCCTCCAAACCATTATTTTCCATTTGTTTTGCTTTCAAATTAAAAAAAGAAAAAAAAATTAATCAAAATATCATGAATTTTCTAATGAAAAAATCAATTATTTAATCACTTGATTAAATCAGTTTGATTTAATCATTGCCAACCCTGGGACTCCTGATGTGTACCATCAAATTCAGACATTTTCTAGATTTTGTTTAATGATGTGGCATACACCCTATCGCCTTTTCTCATAAACGATTGGTTTTGTCTTGATCTTTCTGTAAAACATGTTTTTGTAATTTTTTATTTTACACGTAGATAAACCTTTCATATTACCTAAGTTAGGTCAAATGATATCAACGTGCCTAATCTTGTCTAGATCGGTCAATCGGTTCGGATTTCTTTAGAGCACCACCATACACACAGTCATTCAAACATTCACTTTATATATATATATATATATAATATATATATATATATATATATATATATATATATATTATATATATATATATATATATATATATATATAGAATATATATATATATATATGATATATATATATATATATATATATATATATATATATATATAATATATATATATATTATATATATAATTTACCAGTCATATATATATATATATATATATATATATATATATATATATATATATATATATATCTATGATATTATATATATATATATATATAATATATATGACTCGGTAAATGTCTCTAACGGAAACAACGACTTACCATCCAATAATAGGAGCTCATAAAAACGCCAAAATATAGAAAGTAAGCACTACATTTCAGAGCATATGGAAACAATTTATAGACTAAGTCTTACAATGATTATGTAAGCGTTGGACAGCTGCAGTAAGGGATATGGAGTGGAACTCGACCATACTCACTACCTGATCTGGTCCCAAAAAGTTTTAAGTTTCCTTATATTTATTCGAAAAAGTAGCACAGATGAACGAAAACTATGGTAGAAAGATAATTAGTTAGTTATGTCTTGTCACAGTAACGAAATCCGAAAGGCATATACTATCTTATGGGTAGAGGTTATTGATGCATTGGAACGATTTGAGAATAAAACAAATTATGTTTTATAGATTCTTAAAGAATTTCTTTGCTGTGTGAACAATAATACTTCATTTTTGGAAAATTCATGAGATCTATATACATGGCGGTATATATATGTATTGACGAAAAGGCATTGCAATATTTCATATTGATCTCTTTACTAGAACAATGGCCTATTTCCCGAAAATATACTGCATGAATTTCACTCGGTGCGTGTGATGATGAGAAGGAAATTAGAAGTCAATAAACAGACCATTTTGTTACTCGACAGTTGACAAAAGCTCTTGTTTCATCAGTTCTAAAATTAGAATGATATTCGCGTGAAGAATGATCACTGCTCTCTATCCTTGTCAGAATGATGAATAGCAAGAACTGCGATGAAGTGCGAAAGTGGAGGCAAAGCGACAGCGATAGTTAACTGAGGTAATGAAAATGCTTATCGGTGTCCTTCTTACTTAAAGGTAACATAGTATCCATCTTTCGTGTTTATTATTCGGACGTACCACCAGAGATAAATTTGCCTTCGTTATTTTCTTTATTTAATTTTTTTTTCTTTTTGTGCAGGAATAAGTTCTTCTTCTTCTTCTTCTTCTTCTTCTTCTTCTTATTATTATTATTATTATTATTATTATTATTATTATTATTATTATCTTATGGTTTTTTGCCAAATCCATTATCATAAAATCCAAGTGAATCTTATTTGTCCACCCGCCCCCTCCTCGGGTGACAGTTTGTCCACCCTGGGTGGGGCTGGTGTGTAGGTAGGGGAATGGGATGGTAGGGGAGACATCCATCCTCCTCCTGCAAACCTATATGTCCACCCTGGGTGGGGCGCAATAGATAGGGGATAGGGCGGGTAAGGGAGAGAGCATCGCTGGGTTCCAGAGCACGATGCGCACGCCAACACGCTCATTTTGAATAATCTAATGCTGTTTCCTGTTTGTTTTATTATTATTAAATCTGAAAAGTTAGTAGACGTTCAAGAAACTTCTAAATTATGTGTGGACGAAGTAGTAAAGAACTGCGCCACAGAAATACTAGTCATATTTTCTTTTTTTTTTTTCGTTATATCTTGATTCTCTTATTTTGATGTTTTTATAAATGGTTTTTCCTTCATTTGGCATTCTCAAAATTCCTAGAAATATTACAGATTAGGAAGCTGATGTTGGAAAGAATTCCTGATGGAAACAGCAGGAAGCATGAAGTAAATATACTGGCGTTTTTGACCAAGGAAAGGTTTTAATCCGAAATGTACAGCGAATAAGATGACCCACTTTAAATCGTTAAAGCCTTCTCCTCATTTTCACAGAATGTCGTTTTTCCTCCCTTTATGTCGTAGTTGTAGTATTAACTAGTTGGCTGTTTCTCTTGTGAATATTAACAACTATTGCCGACTATGGTGTCTTTAGTTAGTCAAGTAATAATAATAATAATATTAATAGGAATGAAAAGTTTTTCTCGTCCATCTACCGCTTCGAATCCTGCCTTGTTTTAATGTCAGTAGAAAAACGATTAAAAGTTTTTGTCCCTCCCGACAGTTTGATTACCTCGAGTTCCCTTCTTTCAACAAAGGAAATATTTGAGTTGCAAGTTGCAACATACCTCGATGATTGGGCGTACGAATACATTTTTGTGTGTGTCCTTTTAACCCACATGTCCGAAGACACAAGACCCTCTTAGTGCTGAGCTTCATTTTAACTTGGCCCAACACTCAGGGGATAAATAAAACCCGCAACAGTTAAACATTGTTATTTGGCGATGCACAAGCATCTCAAACATTTTGTTCCACAATTGTTCATTCTTTCCCGTCATTTTCTTTGCCCTGTATTTGTCCAGCATTGCCGCAACTCCAAGGCTATTTAGTTTTAAGTTTGAATTATGAATTGGGATATTTTATTTTATTTTACTTTATTTGCAGAATGTTTTAAACCAGGAGTCATTGAAGAATAGGAATTGTTTAACCACTCTCTTATTTTCCCCTCTTTGCTTGAAGCCATTTCTCCAGAAGATCTGTATTGTTTTTGGTTGGAAAGTGAAAATGGCGCGATCTTCAGATTACCAGGGGATTTAGATAATTAGGGAAGTGTTCATACTCCTGTCTGGAGACATTATGTTGCTTATGGACGTTGACTATACCTTTCCTCATCCCCTTAGATGGTAAAATTCAAGAAAAATTAAGGTAACTAGGAGAGAATCATTCTAATGGAAAAAATAATGTTGCGCAGCAAATTTTGGAATAGTTGTCGTTCGCCCTTATAATATAAAATTTTCCCTCAAAATAGCATTCATGATTTAGATGGCAATAATACTAAAAATAATAATTATAGTATTGTTTCTTCCAAATGAGTATGACTAGTCGTTCGGTTAGTTTCTGTTAATGATAAGATGCTGTAGTTAGCTTGTGCTCGAGTCTTATTGATTATCCTCAAAAGTAGATCACTGCCTGAATTTTCCAGACTCGTGTATCTTACTTTGTTCCCCCATTTTTATGCCTGTTTCTTATTTATCCTACAATTTAATTGACATCCTCGTCATGTCCGTACGTCTTAATTTCCATGTCTCCCTCTTTCGCTTTTTTTTTCTATCTAGCCACCCTCCTTGCCTTTTTTCCAAATTTTAAATATCGTACTTTTGTCTTTTTACTTCATTACCCAATGTCTCGTGTGTCTCGTTTTTTCCTTTGATCCTTCATTCTTCTATGTTTTAAGGCAGTTTTTTCTTGTTTTTCCTTCCTTCATTTCATGATATTTTTGTTTCAAAAATTAAATTGTTTCTGGCTTCATTTATTATTATTCCTTAATACATGAACGAGTATAATTCAGTATTTTTATGGCCACGATTTTCTTTCAGTAAGCTCCGTAATTAACTTTTCATTTACATGAGAGGGACAGCCAGACTTGATATGGAACCGATTATATCTGAGCTTGTGAGGCTTTCGCTGGTATTTTCCTGACTTCAAGAGGAAAGCACAGATGGAAATTTGAAGGATCGCTTATGCGTAAGAGCATGTTTATTTAATTAGGGATTAAAGAAATAGAGAACTGAAATATTTTAGTTTATTGGGGAAAAGTATGAATTCGTGATTTTCCTTCACGATGTTGAATAATGCATCGTGCATGAGGGGTTACAAGAAGGTATATATATATATATATATATATATATAATTATATAGGTATATATATATATATATATATATATATATATATATATATAAATACGTTTCAAGGGATTTTCATTACTTTGTAAATTGCTCAAATCTTCTTAGAGAAATGTGCCTCAAAAAGAATGGAGTCAGTTCTGTACCAAAGAAATTAATTTTCTCCTTGATAGAAGAAAAATATTTCCCACCAATGTTACTGTACAGTGGGGTTTCAGAGAGGAAAAGAATATTGGGGAATTTAAGTAGAATCAAAATCCCTTCCGGAGATCGTAAGCAATGGACGAAACCAGGCCACGTGTAAAGTAATCTTCATAAAGAAATCAAGAGGAATAAATGGAATAATTGATAACGAAAGTTCAGCTTTATCCAGTATTGTGGGATGTTTGGAAAAGATCAAAGTTTGCCTTGGCTAATCAACCTTGACATCGATTTTGATTTCTCAATGAAGAAATTTGCGCAGACTAAGATCTAACTTGAAGGTTTTTTTAAGTCTAGCAGAATAATTTTCTCTTGTTGTTGTATAGCAGTCTCTCTCTCTCTCTCTCTCTCTCTCTCTCTCTTCACATTATTATTCTGTTATCTTCAAGCCTGATCTAATGACGGTCGGGATGGTAAATAGGTTTCTGATTACCTTTATTGAAGTTTCTCGAAGAATCATAAATACGCGTGTCTAAGATTTTTCAGACTCCACTGCATCGTCCCTACGACGTAGTTGGTAGCGGATAATTTTAAATATGTGCGTATATAGCGGTTTAGAAACTCAATTAGAGGGTAAAGTCGTGCTGGAAAACTTGTCATAGATGGAAAATATTCTGGTAAATGTTTGCGTAGATGTAAAGAAAATATTAACAGCAATAATTTCATATATTTTTTCTATTGGCTTCATCATCATTAGCTGCCACTTTACCCAGAATCCCTTCATCATATTCTCTCGTCTTTGTTTTCCTATTACCGGCTTTTGAAAGAAAATACTCACAAAGCAGTTAATTAACTCAAGGAGCTTCGCTGTATGACCTCTTTCAAGGTATAAGATCTTGTGAAGGAGAAGGCGATGACGCAGAATACCTGGAATACATTGTCAAGCGAAGACAAGGGAGCGCACCTAATTTTCCCTCCCTTAATGACATCCTTTTGAAGTCTATTTTATTTTTTTTTTCATTTTTAGGGCTTTTATCAAATTGGCCTCAAACCACAGAAGGGGCAAGAACAAAAGCTTCCTTCAGCGTTCCTTGTCCGTTCGTCACACATCTAGCGGATCGGTTAATCCTCAGATATTTGAAGAACTGTGCGCTTTGTGATAAAAGCATGAAACTTTCAGGGTATTATTTCCACGCCCTAAAGTTTAAATTTAGACGCGGATGCGTTCTCAGGTTGACCTTTTATGACCTTGAGAGGTCAATTGATGTAAAAATATATCATTATTTTGGATCATGCAATAACTTTGGTCTCTCTTGACATAACTTAGTCATTCAGAGTTCTAAATTGGAGTTTTCTAACATGCCCTTTCATTCTTGATGCAATCCAGTGACATGTGACAAATACTTGCATAAATCCAACATAGCTGCCAAATTCACTAAATTATGTTATACGTTGGGTGTTCTTTTATATGCCGAATTTCTTGTAACATATACTATAGTGTGTTCAGTAATTCTTGTATTTTATTAATTTATGACTGATCTTTTTAAAACAACACTTGTTAGAGACACAACTAACTAGTATATTAGATTGATATCCCACACACCAGGGGTCGATGAACACTATTTTATCAGTCACAAGTAACCCTATTTTAATAGCATTATATAAAAAAGTAAGTTATGAAATTAATTGAAACGTTCCCCACTTTAATACACAACAGAAGCAAATGATGGTGGACAGGTGATTGAAGCGTAGAGTAAGTATAGCTACATTTACTCTAGGTTTTAGTCAGAACAATCCCCAGAACATGAGCACAGTACTGTACACTTCAGACGTGCATTGTTACACTTGCAACGCTTGACACATCCTTTCTTGCTACCACAGTGTAGAAGTTCATAGCACGATTGTGATGTTTCTGACAGCGCTCCAGAAAGGTTGCCATCTCTGTCTTCTTCCTTTACCCAACCCTAGTCTGAGGGACTTGGCAGCTGAGGGTCGAGAACCAATGCCTGATTCCATACAATGGCTGGATACATAGCACGCCTTGTATGCTGCACAAGAGCAGCCTGTGTGGGCGGTTACGTTTTCAAGAGTTCTTCCCTTCTGGTTAATCCCTTCTGGGCAAAGAGATGCTTCCTTGCAGCATTGATATCCATTAGTTCTATCGTATATGAGAATGACAAATCGCTCAAGATGTGACAGTGAAAGCTCAGTCAAACAGCTTGGCAATTGAAGCATTTCTCTGAAGGCCTCTGTTACTTCAGGATACACCTGCAGTCTGTCCCATGCAATCTTCTTTCCTTTGCCCCCAAATGCTGATGTAGTATCACATTCACTGTATACATGGAATGCATGTAATTACATGCCAATTAATTGGTCAGATATTGCCGGGGGGGATGGGGGGAAGAACGGACAACTTGGCCAATGTTGATGTGCTTGAAGTAGCGTCCACTGCCAAACCAAATCCACATTTCATCTGAATAGATAGTCATAAAGTGTGCTACAACCAGCATAACTACATTTGAGTTGACTCTCCTAATCACAATATTTTTGTGCCATTTCTTCACTGCACACTGCATCTGCTGCATGAAGGAAGAGCCTGGTGTCGGCTTCCTCTTGTGCACATGGCTGCAGGCTTGCCTTGTCACACAATGGAGGAGAACTGAGCACCCTTGTTCCATTTGTTGCATCCACCTCTTTCCCATCATCCATTGTCATTCTTATCACGTGGTGGCTCAGGAAGCTGAAAAGTTCCAGTTTGTTTCCAGCATTAGACAAGAATTCCTTCCAGTTCTTTGGTATTATGGTGGCTGGCTCAACTAGTCTTCTCTTTCTTTTGCCTCTCTTTTCCCGTGTCATAGATTTCAAACTATCTGCCACATTGACATCCCTTATGATACCCAGTCTCTTCGCCTTTGGTAGCTGGGAAGATACATAGGGGACAAACACAGTATCTGCATACTCCTGGAAAGGTTTAGCTGTGCCATGATTTACCATCCATACGCAAACCTTCAAATATCCTCTTGGGCCATTCATATTTTTCAGCCTGTGCATTTGCAGTTGCTTGAAGATTTGGTGGTCTTGCAGGGCCACACCCCGGAGGTACTGAGAAGGACTTGTTCTTAAGTGATGCAGGTGGAACATTTGTGTAAGATTGTGGAAGAGGTGAGCCGTGAGATTGTTCTGGCCCCTGTGTTATTCATGAGGCATACACCACGGTCAGATCCCCAAAAGCCTTTGTTGGATGTTGTATCAATGATATTCCAGTAACATGGAATGAGTCTTTTGCAATCACTGAACTAGGGTTATGATCTAGGTTATCACAAACTGCAGTGATTAACAATCCTCCTAGCATACTAGATGGGCACCCATCTTCCAGTCTGAAATGCTGACACACCATTGGCAAAATCAGTTGACACTTTCGAGAGTCGATCATAGGAGACACACTGTGTAGGTAGTTCCTAATGACCATCGTAGGTCAGTTATCAGCCGGCTTCGATGTCAATATTGAGTGGGTATTTAATACGGAACGTTTGCCTAAGTACAAGGAAATATAAGCATGTGATAGAATATCAGCGACAACATAGACGCATGAATTGATACCAAGCTATTTACTTTTTTATAAAAAAAAAAAAAAAAAAAAAAAATTATCTAAGGGTACGAAGTGAATTTACTAACGTCGGACGAGGTTAGTATTCCTTCTTTCTCGGTTTTCCTTATGCCTATGAAATAAGACTTGTCTTCTGATATACGTTTTATTTTATTAAGAGCATCAAGACCGTGCTCTGCGCTGGTGACATAAATTTAGCCATAGATATACTAAACAAGCAAGACATATGAGTGACGCAGATGGAGGTGACTGGTAGGAGGAGAACGACGGGGAGGCCGAAGCGAAGGTAGATGGATTTATTTAATTAAAGAAGATCTGAGAGATACACATTTGTCAGAGGACGATTTGTTTGACCGAACCAGGTGGAGGAAAGCTGTCAGAAACATCGACCCCACATAAAAGTACGCAAAGATGCAGAGAAAGAAGATACTACATAAGCAAACCTCTAAACGGTGTTTGCTAGAGGTCTGACGTTTATCAATTTTATGTTATTGAAATCTGCATTCTGATTTTTTAGAAGAAAGTCTTAAATTGTTCGTTTTCACGGTTTAGTATTATCACCATCGCATATCTAAACGATATTGTTTACGTAATTCTTATCTTACATCTAATGACTTCTTTAGTATAGAGAGAATAACATAGTTCTCTCTCTCTCTCTCTCTCTCTCTCTCTCTTACTCTCTCTCTCTCTCTCTCTCTCTCTCTCATGTGACTGTGTTCGTATTTAATTCCTATTAGGGTCTACAGTGTAAAGGAGCTTACTTTTTACATATCAGAAAGGGGCTTATTTGACGTTCATAATAGCATTATATTTGCTCGTTGTTAAGGGTGCAAATCTAGTTTTTTTGCATAGCGTGGAACCATTAATGTAAATGTTTTGAGCATGAAAAGGTCACGTAGGAAAAGGGAACTGCTTACCTCATGTTCTCGAAGTATCTTCCTGGCTGACCTTACAACATTAGTCACTCATTTCAAGGGTTGGCACCGTGTCATCAAAGTTTTCCTTGATTTTGATTACACTTTTCAATTGCAGTTTCTTTACGAACATTTTTTCTTTATTTCCTATTCTGATTTTCTTTTCATCCACTTTTTCACATTAGGGCAGTCCATTTTTTTGACACAACAATATAAAATTCATACTCATGCCGAAGTATTGCCAGTTGTTCCTTTTATTACAGCTTGTGACAGTAACATGCGATTAATAAAGACAGATCATTGTCGCTAGTGTTTTTCTTCCTCCTCTCATATTCGATTTATATCATAGATAAGAAAGTCATTTATTATTGACCGTCATCCGATTCCTTCATTCGATGTTCTTAAACACCTGGCGGCACATTAGTCACTGAGCCATTGACTGGCGTCACTAATTACTCCATTAGTAGAAGCAGTAATTAATTGCTCCATTCGTAATCTGTGTAAGAGGAAACCTCCTTGACGGGCGGCAGAATGGATTAATACATCTCGAGTGGGACAATATTTTCATTCATCTAATCTGGAATTGTCTCCCAACGCATCCACTGCGTGATCAGTCTTCCTTTTCATTTGTACTCAGACTGTGCGAGTAAATGACAATTGGAAGTGGGAACCGGGCCGATTGATTCAGATTGCTACTTTCGTCAAACTCCTCGAAGACAGTTTTGTGTCTGTTCTCTTTCTTTGTCGTGCAGTTGATGTGATGCCTCTCTTTTTGTATCACTTTTTGTATCCAAACATTTCTCTATTCAAATGTATTACATTACGGGTGAGTTTGTATTTTACGATGGCAAAGATTATCTTATTGCTGAACACTTCCAGACAAGTTGGCGTTATCAGGAAACCTCTTTACCTCCATCGATGTTGCAGTTTTCTGACAAAAGCATATGTTGGAGAGCATTAAAAATGTTAAGCTAGAAGGATAACAAGTTTCATCTGCGTGACAATTGCTACAGACGGGATACCCTGTCTTAGAAGAGACGGTTTACCGCTGAATATATGTGGTTGTGCATTTCAGTGTGAATTTGTTCACCAATTCGTTGTACTCATATTTTCTCGCATTCCTTCCCATTCCTTCCAGCACTACTAGTAATTTTGTCATCATTTATGCTTTATGAGATCATCGACTGATTCTTAACTGTAATTTAAGAAATAATAAGAACAAAGATACTTAACGTGTTCATTTGCCCCAGAGTTTGCACTGAGTCGTCACCTTAATGTACAGTAATATCAATTCTTTACACCAGCCTCAGCTGCTATCCATCGGCTGTTATATAATATAAACGTGCTATCCGCTGCACGGGAACGATCTCATCGACATTAACTTGACGCAAACGAGCTGACCATGAGGAAATTGCGTAGTTTTTCAGTTGAATTCTGGTCTCTCGTCCTGTCACAGGTTTGTGTATTTCAACAGATTTTTGACGATGTATACATCGGATTCCGTGTCGTAGAGTTTTGCGGTGTCTTTCTAGAGGTTGTTTAAAGTTTTACTTCTTTGGTTGTGGATGTGTCAAATTGGGATTTCTCACATAATGCAACTACCTTTTTCGTGTTCGAGTTTATGGCTTTTTTCTGTCTCATTTCTTTTAAGAAATGTCTGTGAGATTCAAGTAACAAAGACGTCGTGTGTTTTTATGTTGTTCCCAATAATAATTACATAGTGCTCCTGTTATAGTCAATAAAGACAGCATCTTGTTCGTTTTTGTATATGTATTCTACGTATGCATACAAGTATGATTTCAGTTCATTAATTGTTACTGTTGGTCTTGGTTTTGTAGTTTTACAGTTTTAAGGATCAAGATTCCTTTTTCTGTGTTAATTTTTATTTTAAAAATTTGCTTTACACTTCACGAATCTATTTTGAAGGAGCAGATTATGAAAAATATTTTGAAACCAACAAAACTAACTTATTCACAGATAATGGCAATAGCGATGAATATCAAGAATCTATATTAACCGAAATTTGGTTAAAACTTTCTAAAAATCTTTCTCTGCTTATTATTCGGTGGCAATCCATTTCATGCAATAGTTGTTGTTAAAATACCCTGTAATACATAAATAAATATGCACTGCCCAATGTGAATTTGTTATATACAAAGACAGAAGCAAATGTTTTAATAGTTAATGAACCCCACTAGCACAGGCTTTTGGAGCTTTTACTATTACATTAGTTCAGCAGCACTGGCCTTCCGTTATAAATAATGCAAACGAAGAGTGAAGAGAGCTGGAATAGAACACATTGAGTGATTGTAGTATAAGAATTCCCTGCTCATGTTACCATTCATGATGATACTTTGGGAGGCAGACATATTGGGAAGAGGTGTGTTTATTGCTTATATTTTTATATGCTTGTGCAGTAGCTAATTATTTGAAAGGGTCTGAAATGTTGACGACACAAGACATCGGATAACAATAGAGTACCATGAATGAAATGCAGGATTAGAGTTGTTTACAATAGATGGTAACATGCAGAATGAATGGGTAATGATACATATTTTGAAGCTTGTATAATTTAGAATTCTTGGGAAGAAAGAGGAGACCTAGGAAAAGCTATGGGAACTGATTGAAGTATTGGAAAGGAAGGGTTTTAACATCCAGGAAGCACATTAGTGCTTACATCATAGATGTGCATCCTTGCTTCTTCAGTTTAAGAATGAACATTGCGATGGCTTTCGTACTGCTTCTTTTTAGAAGAAAATAATCTCCTCCCAACATTTCATCTGCACCTACTACCTAGGAACGAAATCCAACC
>NC_087202.1:55425654-55468154 GCF_015104395.2 Macrobrachium nipponense | reverse complement strand
GCCCTGCAGCGGTACTCCATTGTTTCACTTTCCCACATGGCTTTTGCCATTACATATATATATATTGACCATTTTGTGAAGAGATTGTCTGCTTCTAAGCCATCGTGCCGTGACCTAAAACGAAAGGAAGCCAGATTTTCTGTGAAAATGGCACTACTTTTGAACGTTATATGTATTTGAAGTTCGTGGAGAAGGAATACATACACCATATATATATATATATATATATATATATATATATATATATATATATATATATATAATATATATATATGGTGTATGTATTCCATTTTCACAGAAAATCTGCCTTCCTTTCGTTTTAGGTCACGGCTCGATGGCTTAGCAGCAGACAGTCTCTTCACAAAATGGTCAATGTAGCAGGGCAAGCACCTTGGCAGAAAGATTAGTTGTTGTGTGTGTCGTAATTTTTTAGATGTTTTAAAACCGAGTATTTAGGTTTTACAGCTGCTCGAAAGATTAAGAAGTCAAGTTAATTTACTAGTTCTTCACTGAAGAACTGAACAGGCGAAATTCTTCCAAGAAATATTAGATTTTATATTACTTTATGATGTGTATGTGTGAGTTCCCTTTGTTCCTTCTTAACGTTCCGATTGGTAGGAAAGACGTCCTCGCAAGCTTAATGCCACGTCCCACTTTTGTGTAGAGACGTAAATGGCCTTGATATTATCCCATCCTGACGCCATGAAGTTAACGAAGTCATGACAGTCAAATATGGGTGTCTAGGTTTTTAGGTTTGTGGAGGAAGCAGGCTTCCTACAAAAGTCATAACTTTTTATAGTAAAGTGTTAAATATGTCATACTTGTAACATAAGCGTACATAAGATGAAAACTTTTATTATTTTTTATATATTTATGATCTATATTTGTTAATTCCATGACAGTATATTTCCAGCATCGATTACCTAAGTTGTTGTTACGCCATGGTTCATTTTTGCATCAATCAATCAATCAATCTATGGGTTTAGTGAAAAATGGTCTTCTTGAAGTTCTGTGGATTGAAAGACTTTCTGGATCATAGAAGTCTTAAATCTTTTGTCATTTTTCATGGTTGGAACTCACTCTCTCTCTCTCTCTCTCTCTCTCTCTCTCTCTCTCTCTCTCTCTCTCTCTCTCTCTGCAAGCATGGTAAGTTTTCAGTTCAGTAAAGATAAACGCCAGGTTTTGCGTCCCAGACTTTTTTTTTTTTTATAACCTACATGCAACAGATGACAAATAATACTTGTCGATGTTTTACAACGTCATTCCTGATTATGAAATCGGAAAATTATGTAAGCAATAGAATTATAATTGCTATTATATTTTGTTAATGGAAATAGCTTACTCTAGTTATATGCGGATTTATTCCGATTATATATGTTGCCATGAAATTCACCACATGATGTTTCTTTTAAAAGAAACCGTAGATTCTTCCTGACTTATGTTGATCGTTCTAATGCAAATGTGTGATCTTATCTTGCTTACTTTTTCCTTCTCTTTCTCATCGCATTTGTTTCATATCCTTTCTCCCTCTCGGTCTCGCGTCACCAACCAATATGAAATGGAATTAATATTCCCCTAGGTGAGGGATTCGTGTCATTAGTCACCTGACCATTCAGAATGTCTTTAGTAATGGAAACAAATAACAGTATTTCAGTGCAATTGCTCTCCAATGGCCGAGGTGTTCCTGGGAAGTGCTTCAGTTAATCAAATATCAAAGAGATGGTGCAGCATCGAATAGCGACCTTTACCTGTATGCCAAAAGCAACCATTAAACTCAATTAGATTACTCTTCAGCTTAATAACATAAAAACAGCGGATGGCAGCTCGCCTACCGCTTACCGTCAGTACACCCAACTGTAAATGGGTTCCAGTTTCTGCTGTTGTCAGTAAATAGGCTCATAGGTTAGGGAACTCTTTCTTAAGACATGCTGAGAAATGGAAGACTATACTCTTCCGGGCCAGCTATATAGATGTTTAGATGTTCATATATTTAGAAGCGTGCCATTATTCGTTAGTGAACTGATTACATGCCAATAGGAAAACACGCATTGGATAATTGCATATGTAACGTTTTCGACCAATCTTGAATTTCCGTGAATTCGGACATTTTGTAGCCTTTGTTCTCTTCTTATCCTTTTAGGTGGCAGTCCCTCCTACCCGTCCTTTATTCCACAAAACTTCATGCTAATACAATCCACGTTTTCCCCCAGGGACAGTAAATAACAATGCCTCTATTCCAGGAGGGCGAGCCTCATCATTGCCCTCGCACATTAAAACTTTTCCCATAGAAGAGACTTCTACTCCGCAAGTTTACCAAGGCTCAATTACCTTTCTTCCTGCATCCAGTTTATGACTTCTTTCATTCAGCTATCTTCCGGAACTTCTCCAAGAGGCCGATAGGAGTGTAGTCCATCACCCATTCTTCCGCTATCCATTATACCATTCATCTTACCATAAGTAGGTCTTCCATTTCCCCTTCCCCAGGTGCTGTTTACGTAATCGTTTTCAGCTTTGTCGTAGCGCTGACACTCAATCTTTTTATAGCTCTGTAATTTCTACATCATATCTATCAAATATATCAAATAGAAATATCATTTATTGTTTTATATGCGATCTGTTTTCTTTATTCATTAACTCCTGACCTTTGCTCCACCCGAACTTTTTACAACAGGTTATCCGAACAAGGCATTAAATGTTTGACTTTGAAGATACAGCACGATCTGGTCTTAAACCTTCTGTCACGTGTACCTTGTCACTTTCCTGTCTTCGGGGCATATAGTACTCACCCGACCGTCACTTTCTCTGTATAAAAATGTTGACCTCTCGTAATAGACTACATCCACTCAGCACCTCATCAAGGCATTGAACTTATAAAGAGTTTTTTCCTGGTTAGGTAATATCATTTTCATAATATACCATGTGTATAGTTTCTCCATTACTTTTGCACTTTCATGAAGAATAGTTACCTTCCGCCTTCTTTTCGTCATCATTATTGTACACACACACACACACACACACACACATACACACACACACACACACACACACACACATATATATATATATATATATATATATATAAAATATATATATATATATATATATATATATATATATATAATGCAACAGCTGCCAGTATACTATACACTGTATTGTGTTAACAGTAAAATGGAATGCGAATATTAAACACTAATGGCAAGAGGCGCGAGTTTATGTAGAATGTCAAGCATATTTTAATGATAGATGTTCATTCTGGAAATTAATTAGGATGACTTATAAGCACAATATTTCATCTAAACTTATGAACGAAGAGACATTATGTCTGCACCCGTGCACCCGTGTATATATATATATATATATATATATATATATATATATATATATATATATATATATATATATATATATATATATATATATATATATATATATATATATATATATATATTTATTTATATATATTACGCGCTGTCAAAAGCACTACAAACACTACCGGAGTCGAGGTGGGTTGATGTTGTCTCCTAACCAACGAATTACCTGCGCGCGCGAAAGGTATTTCAGGGTGAGAGGCGACATGAACTTTTAGCCTCTCGCGGTAGTGTAGTAGGTAAAAGCTTCACTGACGTTCCTGGATTTGAAAGGATCCTGGGTTCGCGCCCCGATCCAGGCAAGTTTATTATCGAGAAAAAATTCCCCTTCGGTTAAGCATATATGAAAAATATATTAATTCCGAGGTAGAGCGAATTAGATATTAAAGGACATTGTAGCTCGATATATATATATATATATATATATATATATATATATATATATATATATATGTACATTATATATATATATATATATATATATATATATATATATATATATATATATATATATATATATATATATATATATATATATATATATTATATATATGTATATATATATATATATATGTATATATGATATATGTATGTATGTATATATATATATATATATATATATATATATATATATATATATATATATATTTGTTTGTGTGTGGTGCGCGCGCCCGCGTACGTGTGCAATCGTGAGTACCATATAGTAATTGTGAGCTTTGATTTCACTTCTATATATATATTGTTCATTAAAGGCACCATTTAATTAAAGCAGATGGAAGGAGGATGAGGAAATTTGCCACAGGTTAGCTGGACCACTGGCCGTTATTTCTAATAGCTTTACGAAATCCCTTGAATTTATTGCCTCTATTTTAATTCACGTCTCATGCGCGGTTTGACAAATGGCTCTCGCGGATTCAGGCAAATTGAAACAGCCGGTTTTCCTTTAAGAATTTGGTTCAACTTATTATCCTTATTTAAACCTTTTGTTTTTGTTTTTTTATTTGGTGGATGTTGTCTTGCGTTCTGTAATATCTCCAGTCTCATCAGTTAGAACTTTTTCTTTCTATTGACTGAAGTATTTAGGTCGATCGCTCAACTATAGGGCTGCAAATTGGTATGTTGATCCTTCACCATTAAATCATCAAATATATCACATTGCAGCTCTTTAGCCTTAGTGGTTTTTATTTTCTTTTAAGGGGGTCGTTTTCAAGGTAAGGACGTGTCCAAAAATTGAATTTTAGTTAACAACGGTTTTCGGTACTTTGAGGTCTATATTTTCAGATTTTGTTCTTGAAAATTATACTATAATATAAAACAATATTTAGCCATTGTTTTGACACTTATGTCGTCTGCTTGAAACGACTCGATATTCATCAGATTGGAATACCCTTGGGAAAATAAAAATGGTAATCAATTTATTACGGTTTCCCCTCGTCAGGAGTTTTCTATGTTTCTTAAGCGCAAACCACCCCTCAGAAAATGTAAAGTGTATAACCAAGCAATAATTTCCGATAAAGAAAAACATATATTTGTCTCCCATCCACTCTCTCTCATGTTAAATAGATAAAATAAGATAGATCAATATGAATACACACATACATACACACACACACATACACTAACACATTGTTAGATCTTTATAAAAAAAACGTTATTCCCAGAAACAAGCTTTTTTTGGCCCTCCAAAGCTTCACACCCCACAATATTCATTCAATTTCTTCATTCAAAAAGCATTTTATTATTTGAGTCTTTCTTTACAGAACGAACCTATATTGGTACCCCATTCTGAATATCATTTTTTATTTAATTCGCAGACAATATTAATATTCACAATGTAGTACCAAAAATATGTTCTACTTATAGAAAAAGACTCGGTGAATAAAATGCTTTCTAAATGAAGATAATCGGATGAAAATTGTGGTATGTGAAGCCTTTAGAATTTGAATGGGCTCTCATGGGACGTAACGATACTCTTAAGGTTAAAGTTATCCATGATCATACATCTGGCGCCGCTATAGGTATCAACAACACAGACCACCACCTGGCTGTGGATGAAAGTTTCATGGGCCGTGGCTGAGAGATTCACTCAGGAGTATTCGCTGTACAGAAAACTCGATTAAGCCGAAGAAACTTCGGCGCGTTGTTTACTCGTCTGTGATTGTACACGCCAGTGATTTAGCTATACCTGCTTCCTCTATCAACTGCTCTTCGGATGTTTGGTATTTGGCATGCAAAAGTATTAACACAGTTGCAAATCTGCATAATACTACTTGTTTAGACTTGAGAGCTCTATAAGCCTACGTATGCATATTTGTTTTTCAACGCTGATTTTCTTCGTTTGCTGTTACCATTTACCTGTATTCTCTCAAGACTTTCCCTATCAAAGCGTTATGTTTCTTTTTAGCTTTCAAGTAAAGAGAACTACTTTTAGTATACTGCATGTTGTAGCTTCACGTTGTCTGGTCATTGTTCCGAAGAGTGGCTGTTTTTTCGTCCCATAGGAGACTGACCCTTCTGCTTCAATAGTAAATAGTTTTAGACTTTTACATCTTTTTTTTTTCATGTTCTTTAGCCCCTAGCCTCTACAAAACCTAAGACCGGAAAGTTTTCGGATTTTATTTCCGTTGCAGACTTTCTAATGGAGATGTATTTTGTGGGTTATAGGGTGCGAGAAGAAACTATTACCTTATAGGCCATAAGAGAGATATATATTCTTTTTTCCTTCTTGTTTTGGAGAGAGATGTATTTTGCCTATCTCTGAAATAAACACACATAGATTTGTTGAATGGTTATTAGACTGCATTACCGGGCTGGCTAGCAGTAATGATTTACTGGTTTTTCTGGCTTATTTTCATTTGTTGTGAATGAATATGATGATATACGGTACGAGTGAAAAAAGAAAAAATTAAATTCCAGAAAAAAATACAGTAGAATTAGTCAGTACACACCTGACCTCAACAAACTTGTACTTGTGCCTCTATTTTAAATACCATCGTTCCTATATGAAAGGTTGTGGATATTGTGTTTGTATTATTCTTAGGATTTTCGAGTAGAAATGTATTTCACTTCCATTTATTCTGTTACATAGTAAATTTTTCAAATAATTCCTTTTCTGGCATTCCCTCTCAGGTAATCTGTCTTGGAAGTCAACACACAAAAGCTGGTAAATTTTCTTGACACTTGAGTTGTTATTTTTTTATCTCAAGTTCCTGAACTTCACAGTTTGGCCGCCTTGCTCTTGTTTCCGTGGATGCGCCTTTGGGGCCCATGCAGTCGTGCTTCACGCCCCCAACAGTGAGTGGTTTACTTCCTCCCTCACACATCGTCACTTGTTTAATTCGAGACCCCTTCTCATTAACTCTATCAGATATCTTTAATTTAGGCATTATTTTTTTGCTGGTGGTCCAGTCTGATTATTGTTACAAATTATTTATCCCGGTTTTAATGTCAAAATTTAAATATTCTTTATGTTAACTTAATGGCTGGCCTCTGACAGGCAGACGTTCTTTTCATCTTAGTTTTTACGAGGAAATTTGACATGTACATGGCTGTATCTTTTCCAGAGCAACAGTTTATCGTAATGTTTTTCCAATGTATCCTTACAAAGAAAAATTCAACAATGTTATTTGCTCGTATGTGTTAAAAATCATCATAAAATTTTGTAATTTCTTGCAGCAAAAGTATCATCATCATCATCACCTCCAACACCGTGCGACGCAAAGGACGCCCCGAAAAATGTCGCGTTTCCTCTTTCTTCTTCTTCTTCTTCTTCTTCAAACCCACAATTGTTGAAAAGGTTTTAGACTATATTTTCACAGGCGAAATTTCCTGTCATCTGATAGTTAACCCAGTCGTCTGTTGCGTGACTGAAAAAAAATCCCTCGTAAAATGTCTTTTGTAATAATATGTAATTCAGGTATTTATTGTGTGGAATTTGTAATATAATACCTCTTAAATGAGGGTTCATTTAATAGAGCTCATGTAGGTAACAGCTGAAAGATTAGCTTAATAACTCCATTGAGTTAGTGGGAACTTTAGGGCTTATCCAGTTAATGAAAACGAATATATCACTTCACCGTTTCCTCAGATTTCTTCCCTTCCTCCTTACAATGAAACCTTAATCTTGGTCATTCATTTTAATATCTAAAAGAACTGACACGTTTACCGAGTGGTCGCCAGACTTTTCAAATTAGGAGGGTTATGCATTTTATCCTTTATATTTCTATTTTATATTTAAATAGAAGTTGACCGTTGATAAACCACGGAGCATGAAGGAATTGTGTTAGGTACTATGGGTTCTGCGCGTGATACTGGAGATCAACATTGAAGATGTTCCAAGTTCCGCTTGGAACTGAAATAGAACGCAATGAAACCGGTAGGGAACTGCAGTCATGATCATCCTGATACTCGTTCATTGATCATTCATTCGGTAAGAAGTTGAATAGCTCCAGGCAACAAAAAGTAAACTCGTTTGCATATTCATGTGCATTGATCTCTTATAATATTGAGGTTATAAACATTTACACAAAACATATTATTTATTATTATTTCGGTAGCTGAAACCTATGCACATAGAACAAGCACAAAGGGTCCATTAACTTTAAATCCAAGCTTCCAGAGAATGTTGGTTTCAACCTCCCACCAGAGACCCCACACTGTGGCAGTAACTGATCATGACGCAGAGCCAGTGATTATTTCATAGACCTGGGGGAGGCGCAAACTCCCGACAGGTGATGACTAACGAAACTAGTAAACCAGGTTACCAGGTAAAATATTTCTCGATCAGTAAAATGATAAAAAAGGAATCCCCCCTCAAACGAATATTCAAGAACGGGAAATCTCGGCAGTCAAGTTAACTAAGAAAATCTCTAAAGGAAATCATTTCCAGTAACGAAATCTTACTAGCGGAATCTATACCTGGCTTCAAAAAACCGTGGAAGATATTACCAGAGAGGGCAATTCTGAAATCACAACTGATGACAAAATATTTAAAAGGTAATCCAGCTTTGTCCATTCTCAAGCATCGTGCCTCATACATCTGCAACATCCCCCGCTCGGCTGCCCCATCCTTTCGAAAAACCGTTTAGAACGTCAAAGGAATTAATCATATAGCATATCCTTTTCAACTTCCTGGAACTTCAGATGAGCATTTTATCGTCATATTCAAAGTTCTTATAAGAAATGCGCGCATTATACACATGGATTTGTATGCATATTTTAGTTACGTAATGAAAATTATATATATATATATATATATATATATATATATATATATATATATATATATATATATATATGTATATATTATATATATATATATATATATATATATATATATATATATAATTATATATATATATTATATATATAATATATATATATATATATATATATATATATATATATACATACATAAATGCAAATATATATATATCTTACGAGATAGTTTCTCGTATTTCATTTGGTAAGCATTAAGCCAAGCAGAAGGCAAACTAGGTCTGGTAACACATTCTCCTCTCTCTCTCTCTCTCTCAGACCCTGACAATAGCCTCTCTCTCTCTCTCTCTCTCTCTCTCTCTCTCTCTCTCTCTCTCTCTCCTCTGGCAACAGCCTTCCCTCTCTCTCTCTCCATTTCATCAGGTCATCAAATCAGAGTCGGAACTACAAGAATATACGTTTATTCAAAGCAAAGTATCAATTGAATAACTCAGATTCTTACAGGATAATTAATGGAATGATAACTTGTAGTTCAAGTAACTTGAATAACCCCCGGTAAATAAGTCTTAATCAGTAATAGTCAAACACCAATAATCTCCTCTCCAAAATATAGTTTCCTCCATACAGGACACAGCCATCCTCACTAGGACACTTAGTCCCCTCCATTAGATCTACCCGTTTAAAAGATAGGAGGGACACACTAATGAGCACACACAATTGTGAAGACAAAGTCAAAAGATCAAATGTAACAAAACATCTTTACAAAATGTCAAAATACAACTAAGCCACAACTTTGGCTAAAGCACAGTAACTCTTACCCATTGCAGCCTGGAATATCACACACAGAAACAAAAACACATTATAGAGCCATCCAGGCTCTCTCTCTCCCCGTACCTGTCTCCATCGTTCTGGCTAATACCTACCATTAAGAACGAACATAGCTCGTACACGTACAGAAAAACTCACGCCCTTCGTCAACGCCCCAGGTAACTGGTTGCAGCTAATTTTCAAAGGCACCTTGGACAAGCTCTCATGGCACTGATATGCTTAGGTAAGGAACTTTAACATCACACCACCCAAAAAAGAGTCATCAGCATTCTTAAGCTGTCGCCCGAACTCTCAGTCTCCAGGGAAGTTAAAAATGATGAATCTGTACATTCCCCCTTTTCACAGATTAGCTCGGCCACCATCTGGCTAGCCCCTGCCTTGCCACAGGGGCCACATAAAACAGCTCATATATATATATATATATATATATATATATAAATATATATATATATATATATATATATAAAACATTGCCGGCTCAAAACACAAAATATAGTAATAACTGCATGTCTCTGGCAGCACAAAGTAATGTCTATCATGCTTCATCTCCAAAAAACCCAACCAGGGCTATAATAACAATTGGATGTATAAACTTTTTTCTCCATCTTGAATCTCCCTCTTTGTCTGCAAATGCCTGCACAGACTCGTGACACACGCTGTAGAAAGGCAAAACGTCTCCCAGTGGAAGACATCCAATGTCTTCTGTAGACCCAAAAGCGCTGTAGAACTCTGTAGACTCGTAGAAACTCTCGTAATTAGGCATACGACAGCAACATCTCTGCAACGGCTGGTGGGCGTCTTTCTAGCTTCGGGGAACGACGATTAAGGTGTGTTTAAGTAAGTCAGTCAAGTCATCGGTCAATCAAAAAAGAATTAGCCCCAGACATACTTCTACCAAATAATGACCTCAAAAATTCCCAAAAATACTAACTGGATGTCTCCCAATTAACTCCATTTAATATGACCACTGAACTAATTTCTAATTTCAACTCATGAAGGAACTCCATATGGCTACTAAATCATAAGTCATTATCACAGCCCTGCAAAGAAAAAAAAAATATTAAGTTCTCTAACTTAATTCTCCAATAATAAAAAAAAACTTCACCAAATTCACACACCTACACATTTCAAACACACAAATTCTCACAAGTAAAAAAGAAAAGAAAAAAGTAATGAGCCCATAACAAACACGTAACAAGCCCAGCCCCAAAATTATCTTAAAAAATGTTCTCTCAAGCTCTGATATTTCAACAACCCACAAAATCAGTAAAAACTCTCCAATGTCTAACAGCAAAAACTCTTTTCACTGCCCATACAATTAATTTCCATGAGACTCAATATCAAACGCCCATTTATGCAATTCACAAACACCAACAAATTACATCTCCCGTCCAAAAAGAAATGCTATTTAAAGCTCAATCCCGATTACATCTTTCATAGGAAAAGGAAAAAAAAGAAAAATAAAAAAAGATAACAACAAGTGAACTTTCCCCATCACAAAGCACATAACATATGCATGATATACATAACCCCACATTTTCCCCATAAATGCCATATGTATAGTTACGAAATTTTGCCATCGCAACTTTTCATCTATCGGACATGGCCAGAAAGCAACCCCTTATCCGTGCATTTTCATGAAATGCTATGGTCAACATTTCCAGATATTGCAAAAACTGTGAGCAATCACCACTAGAGGACAAGACTCAGCAACCGGACTCATCACAGCATTTTCAGCAAAAATCCTCCTGCGAACACATCAGGTGCTCAAACTGCAGCATAAAAATGTCTAGTCAGACTCGCAACTTCAGAAACCCATGATTCTCAAAAAAATGTTCTCTACTGACACCAAGTAAGCACATTTCACAAAATTATCTCCAGGATATGACTAAGGTGCTCAAAAATTGTCTCAAAGACATAACTCTCACAAATGATACTGCCCAATTATATAAAAAAAATTATCACCTACTCGGGATAAAAACTACAGTAAACTCACAATTCAGCAATTATATGTCACCAAAAAAATAACCCACTGGTTAATATAAAAAATGCAACATCTCCATAGGGACTCGTAAGACTGCAATGCCTTAATGCAACTTGCCTCCAATAGGTCACGAAACCAAAAAGAACAACAGAACTCTTCTCTTGGTTCATAAAACTCCAGAAACTCAGCTCCAAAAATCATAACCACAAAAAAAAAGTCACCCTCAAAGATTAATTCCATCTCCATATATATATCACCATATTAATAATAACACCACTCCGGTGATGAAAAATATTTCCTCCATTTAATTAATAACCACACCACAACACCATATTCCCTCTTATTTCACCAATAATCACATGTTGATAAAACCACCACTCCAGCAATAAAAAATATTCACCTCTGTTTCGGCAAATAAAAAATACCTCTATTTCACCAATAACTCCATGTGGAATAAAACAAGTCTCCAAAAAATATTAAATCTCCAAGCAGGATAATCAAAAATAAAACTCCATCTCCAAAAAAATGCACTCAAAGCATCTAGCTGACACACTCAAAAATATTGCCCCATGTCTCCTCACAAAGGTGTCTCCATTTGCAACAAAACTGGCTGCAAAATAATTGAACTAAACAGCTCTCACCACATAAGCCTAAACTGTGGAATATCTCCAAAAAAAATCAAAAGTATCAAGTCTCCAAAAATATTATATCTCAAATTATATCTCCAATTCTCCAGGAAAATAACTCAATGTTATAGTCAAAAACTATGAACTCTCTGTTTAGCATAACTGCTGAAAAAGGGCAAAACTTGGCAAATAAAAATGCCCAGGAAATTCTAGAAAAAATCACCAGTGTGTCACAGCTCATCATAACAGAACTCCAAATTCAAAGTGTCTAAGCAAAGACTTCTCCATATGCACTACGACATAGGCCACTAGAAACTTAGCCAAGTTTCCTATCTCTGGCAAAGTTGTCACAAATACAACAAAGGTATTGGGGAAGAAACCCACAACTTCTGGAACACAAATATCCAGAAAAAAAAAAGATGTAGCGCCATTTTGTATACATTCGAAAAATGCAAAAATTCTCCCATAAATCTCTCTACAGCATCAAACAGCTGAAATTATAAACATATTCCCGAACAATGACTCCAAATCACGAACTGATATATTAAAAAATTCTCACAAACTGGAGAGAAAAATAAATTCAAACTCACCCATGATAAAAAAAACTTACGTCAGCGATGGCTAAAGGTACTGATAACTTTTCCCTGTGACTCACGTAGACTTCAAGCAATTTTCTGCTGAACTCACAAAAAAAAGAAAAACTAAAAAATGTGTCGTTAGTTCCTCCCAAATTAAAAAAAAAAAACATCACCACCCATGATAGCATTACAACACCCATGTTAGTATAAAAAAACCACCAATATCAGAACTATCAGTATCAGAAGCATCAGAATTTGCCAGTATCAGTAATATCATCAGATATTAGTAAATATCAGTACTCGCCCAATATTAGCACTCGCTAGTATCAGCAAAATTAGTACTCGCCCATTCACCGGCATCAAGTATCAGAATCATCAACTATCTGTACTCGCTAGTATCACCAAAATTGCTATCATCAAATCCACCAAAATCCACCAAAAATTGGTATCATCACCCATAAAATCATTGGCACATCTCCCAAAGAATTATTAACACCATGACTCCAACAGAATCCCCATAAAGTATGTCAAGTAATGATAATTCTACTTAAGTACCTCTCCCGTAAAATATTTCGAGTAATGAAAATGATAATTATTCTCTATAGTAATAATTCTCCTGCAAATATCTCAAGTAAGGGCATTAACACTGCCATTCCCCAGTATTTATCATATTGCCACACTCCAAAATCAACACCACTCACCACTAGGCAATTACAACCCCATTACCACTCCCGGGTATCATCATCCTTCAGCACCACCGGGCATCACCAGCTGACAACATCAGTCATCACCACTCAGCACCATTTTAAAGTAATCTCCTCAACACCAATCAAATCTCCATTAAAAAAACAATCTCTGTGTCCCTATTAATAATAATTCTCTCTAACATTGCATAAAAGCATTCTCCAAAGCATAAGGAAAACTTACACACATCCATATGAATTTCATTTCCTTTTTCTCTTCATTCAAGAGAAAGAAAAAATCTTTCTAAAAAAAACCCTACGGGCATCTCACATCATCTCCCCGTGGATATCAGCTGATTTCCTGGCATTGAAATTTCCTTATCCATGGCCAGACTCACCCCCAATACCCCGACATAAAGAAAAAAAAGAAGAAATCCACCCCCTCTAAATAAAAAAGAGCTCCACCCTCCCGGTCAAGCAATGCACCCCAAGGAAGACCACTACTACCCTCCCCTTGCAATACCCCTCCGTTTCGCTCAGCAGAAATTGCGCTGACCGTGTAAGAACAAGTGGGCGCTCTATCTCCAGGCAAAGAATGCAATTCAAGCAACAGTTTCGCATGTATAATCATATACACACGTATGTATTAAAACAAAGACGAACGCGTCTCCTCTAATATGTGCCAATAAAGAAACACATCACTTTCTACTCCAATGGGGGAAAAAAATGTGGTATTCTAAACCAATCCCATAACTCACAAAATTATTCATACACAAAGTAAAAAAAAATAATGTATCACACTCACAGCTTCAATGATGAGAGAAACCCCATGAATGTCAAACCAAATGCGCAGTAACACGCAAATACACACATACTTGCGTGTGTAATGACAACTCGATCCTCGAGCGGAAAAGACACTTGGTAGCACGCACTAAGAAAGAAACCTGATCAACCGACACCCTCGAGGTATCTCGCCCTGGCCAAAATGCTGAGCCTAGTTCAATTCTCCCGTCTCATTACTACAGCCAACAGACGGATATTTCTCATTCCCTCTCACATAGTAACTGAAATTTAACAATTTTCCACAATCAGACACTCTGAAAACAGCATTTTATAGCTGATACCTATCTCACAAAAGGCTTTTTCGTTCGACCAACACTGTACACCACTCTTACAAGATAGTTTCTCGCATTTCATTTGGTAAGCGTTAAGCCAAGCAGAAGGCAAACTAAGTCTAGTAACACATTCTCCACTCTCTCTCTCTCTCTCTCTCTCTCTCTCTCGTCTCTCGTCTCTCTCTCTCATCTCTCTCTCTCTCTCTCCTCTGGCACTAGCTCTCTCTCTCTCCTCTCATCATCAGGATCATGCATCAGAGTCGGAACTACAAAAATATATGTTTATTCAAAACAAAGTATCAATTGAATAACTCAGATTCTTACAGGATAATTAATGGAATGATAACTCGTAGTTCAAATAACTTAGATAACCCCTGGTAAATAATAGTCTTAATCAGTAATAGTCAAACACCAGACCTTTCCAAAATATAGTTTCCTCCATACAGGACACAGCCCCCCTCACTAGTACACTTAGTCCCCTCCACTAGATCTGCCTGTTTAAAAGATAGTAGGGACACACTAATGAGCACACACAATTGTAAAGACAAAGTCAAAAGATCAAATGAAACAGAACATCTTTACAAAATGTCAAAATACAACTAAGCCACAACTTTGGCTAAAGCACAGTAACTCTTACCCATTGCAGCCTGGAATATCACACACAGAAACAAAAACACATTATAGAGCCATCCAGGCTCTTTCTCACCTTGTAACTGTCTCCATCGTTCTGGCTAATACTTTCCATTAAGAACGGACATAGCTCGTACACGTACAGACAAACTCACGCCCTTCGTCAACGCCCCAGGTAACTGGTTGCAGCTAGTTTTTAAAGACACCTTGGACAAGCTCTCTTGGCACTGATATGCTTAGGTAAGGAACTTTAACATCACACCACCCAAAAAAAGTGTCATCAGCATTCTTAAGCTGTCGCCCGAACTCTCAGTCTCCAGGGAAGTTAAAAATGATGAATCTGTACATTCCCCTTTTTACACACACACACACACACATATATATATATATATATATATATATATATATATATATATATATATATATATATATATACTTACATTACATAAGTACAAACATGCATACAAATGCGTTAGCGCATTTCTGTATAAGAACTTAGTGTTATTGATTTAGTGATTATGAACCAGACCACAATGTATGGTTTACACATTGATTTTCCAGAGATCCAAGAGATTGAGAGAGAGAGAGAGAGAGAGAGAGAGAGAGAGAGGGGAGAGAGATAGTATATATATATATATATATATATATATATATATATATATATATATATATATATATATATATATATATATATATATCATCAATATTTTCTTCTTCCTTCATCTCTCAACTGTTCATATCAGATATTAATATTATCCCATTCTATATCGTTTATGAGACTTTTGTTCAGCAGCATCATATAACAAAAAGAGTCTATTATCTTCGGAATTTTTGATAATTTCAAATTAAATTAGTGTACAGCTTGTGTTACTCTCATCGGAGTTGACAACCCTTTCTGTCCCTTAGAAACATGTCTGTGATGAACAGTGTGGCGCAATAAATGGAAAATTATCTCTCTCTCTCTCTCTCTCTCTCTCTCTCTCTCTCTCTCTCTCTCTCTCTCTCTCTGAATGGTGAGTTTCGTTCCTTATCAAAACCACTCGCCTCTTATAGAAGTGCTGTTAAACGAAATTAAAATGATTTTAGTTTCTTGTCTGTTATTGTAAAAGCTGCGGGATTTGTTTTATAATAGTTATTATTTTTTTTAGTTAATGAGGGGACTGCTAATGCTACTGCTACTCAATATCATTATGGTCTTGGTATTGATTGTAGGCTGTTATTTGTTATTGTTTTTACATTAATTTGTAACGATTAACTCGTGAGATTTTGTACCTAACATTAATATTAATATTTCATAGTTACGATTTATAACATTATTTTTGCAAAGATTCCTTGATTAGATGAAGTGTTAATGCGTGATTTAATTTCATATTTGTTTTTGATACATTTAATGATTTGAAAACATCTACTCTTGAGGTGTTTTTATTATACATTGATAGAAAATCAAACTAGTAAGTAAGGGGAGAGAGAGAGAGAGTCTGTGTGTGTGTGTGTGTGTGTGTGTGTGTGTGTGTGTGTGTGTGTGTAGGAGTTGATCTGAATTTGTGAAACCATCTTCCTGTTTGGTAAGCGAGAAAGGAGAGCGATGAAGGGACACCCTTTGAAGCGCTTTTCCGTTACAATCGATGTTGTAACATCTCCATCTCAGACCATCGGTCCCTTGGGTCTCGGTGGATTCAGTTGAACACAAATTCAATGTTCTGTTGAAGCCTCCTCTCATATATGGGTCCGCACGCCGTACTGGGATGCTGTTAGAAGCTGCTTTTTTATGTAGTATGTAAATAACATACGGTGTCGTTCAACTGGTCCGTTCTAGACCAGTTGAACGACGCCCTTGTTATGAAGCATCCTGTGGTTCTAATAATGAAGTTGGTGTATTTTATTGAACTTTGTTGATTACTGATTTATTAGCCTCTTCGGTTGATTGCTGCCCCTGATTCGCCTTGGGCGTTCTTAATTTAGTTACTCGTAACGTTTGTGGCACAACACGTGTCTCGAGCATATTAAGCATCACAATATGCATTTGGTGACCGCAATGGTACTGTAGAAGAATAAGAAGAAGAAAGAAGGAAGAGAGGAGAGAGAGAGAGAGAAAGAGAATTGAATCGGACAATTATGTACCATCATCATAAACCAGAAAGGCCTCAGCAGGTAATCCTTACCCCGCCAGGTTCTTCTCTCTCTCCTCTCTCTCTTCTCTCTCTCTCTCTCTCTCTCTCTCTCTCTCTCTCTCTCGCATATCACAGCTGCGAGGGAAACTTTTCGGAGACCAGTTCATTACGGTTTGCAGACTTTTCCAGCGGGAAAAAAAATCTAACCTAAAGAGTCAAGTCTGACTTCCTTTGGGAACTTTTCCTAATTTATCACAGAGAAAATTACAGTAACCGACATACAATTAAGAAAGTTGGTAAGGTTGGTCCGTGAATATGTATACAGTTGTGTTTGCTCTTGTTTGTTTTATTTTATTAAAAAATAAGGTTTTATTGACAAGTTTAGTCCGCTAATTCCCATGGCAAGTAGTTACCCGGTGACCACGTACATTAGTATATATTTAGGGGAATATAAGCAAGTATTAACAAGTGACAACGTTACTCTTTGTAGTAATTTTTCTCCTATCTCCGTTAGTTTTGATTATAGAACAGTTGTTAATAACCGTCGACCCTGTGCATATATATGTGTATGTATATATATATCATATATATATATATATATATTATATATATATATATATATATATATATATATATATATATATAATACTGAAAGTGAAAAGGATACTAAAGAACTGGTACCAAGGTGTGTGCAGCTGTGTACAGATGGATGGCCAGCAAAGTGACTGATTCCCAGTTGGAAGGGATGTGTTATGTCACCCACCTTGTTTAACGCATATATTGACCACATAATGAGAAGAGTGATGAAGAATGAAAACAGAGGGGCTAGTATTGGTAAAGAAGTTTTTATGGATCTGGACTTTGATGATGTTGCATTGGTTGCTGATACGTTGCTGGTGTTGGTAGGTATTGTAATGAGGATGGAGACAAAGACGCCGAATTTTGGCTTAAACATCAGCACAAAGAAGAGTGAGATCATGGTTGTGAGCAGGTTGACAGTTGGGTGCACATGGAGGATATGACAATCAGAGGACAGGAACTCAAGCAAATTGAGAAGTTTGTATACTTGGGAAGTGTGGTAACAGCAGACGGGAGGCAAATTGAAGATATGCAAAGAAGAAAACTAGGAGCAGCAAGAGCTTTTGAGGTTCTGAGAAAAAACGTGTGGTCAAGGCATGAAATCAGCTTGAAAAACTAAGATGAGAACATTTAATGCAGTAGTACTACCAGTCCTTATGTATGGTTCGTCCACCTGGGCACTGACCAGAACAGAGGAGGGAAGGTTGGATGCTTTCGAGATGAAGCTGCTGAGGAGATTACTTGGCATTAAATGGGACGATTATGCTAGGAATGAAGGCATCAGGTTGAGACTGAGGCAAAGGCCAGTCAGTATAAGAACGAGGTGGACAGACCTAATTGTCAGAGATCTTGAGGATGAATTCTAGAACCTAGAGGAAGCAAGGGAAATGGCTCGGGATAGAGACAGATGGAAAGGAACTGTATCAACCTTATGCCACTGGGCAGTGGCGGGAAGATAAAGTAAAGTAAGTATATATTAATAATCGCTGCTATCGTCTCTATGCTTAGCGAAAACTAGGGGTCGAACTCACATCCACCAAGGAGGGGGAACCCAGTGATGACCAGTGACAGAGACAAGGGGAAGTTTTGGGTGCAATTTTGCAAAAGAATCGCGCCAGGTACCAAGATTATTAATTCTGTGGGGAATAGGCATTCTAGTAGTAGTTCTGTCCCCTTTTCATGAAAAATATTCCCTGTGCTCTGTTCTACTGGTTCTCAATTTTATTTCAACAATGTCGGGCACTCCCTACTTCAAAGAAGCCCTTTCCAGCGCCTGGGGGCTCATGGACGGAAAAACATCCAGGGAGAAAGCAATTGACTGTCAGTCATAGCTCAGTCAAGAAGCAAACAAAATGTCTGTCCTGTCAAGTCCCGAATTACGGGCCTTACTTACTTTGGAACTCTGCCACCAACTGGTATGGATTACAAGCTACCCGGACGACAAGCCGTCCCCTTTTGTTAACTGGAAACAGTGGATCATCTAGCCATTTTACAAATAATATTTCGTGGGAGCTATTTGTTTGAAATGTTATATCTTTCATGTTACATATTTAACTTTTTGTTTCTTATTTTTCATATTTTAATCCGTTGGTGAGGTGTCTGATAAAAGATGAAGCGCATATAGATAATTCTAATTTAAGCAGTAAGCTGAAGAAAACACAGCTCCTGTTATTATTATATGCCGACCTTATTCTTTCTTGCTCACTAACAGTGCCTTGTCGAATTATTCATGAACGGAAATTCTTGTTACCGTACTCTCATTGTGTAGACATGGACAATTATAGAAGACAGCACATCTCGGTGAGTTAGGGTTGTAATGGACTCGGATGCCATCTATCCAACCAAACCAAGCTCTCACTCATCACTTATTTTCTATAATAATTAGTTTCGTGAAAATGTGAAAACAGCGAGTGACTTCTTGCTGTCAGACTAATTACTTCTAATAGCTGAACAAACACAGTGAGTAACTGTTGCGCCAGTGATGCAAGTCGCATAATTATTATCCTCTTCATACGAGTAATTAATTTTGAAAGACCCGAACCATGGCAGGCTGTAACGTTGCGCTGCTGCTAATTACGTAACAAAGTTACACCCAAAACCAGCCGTCGTCCATTGACAATTTCACGTGCACTTATTGGATAAGGCCTCACCAGATTCTCTCTGGTCGCTGATCATTGCAGATGAAGTTTCCTGAATCATGAATGGGCAAAGAATCAGGCACAGGAAGTTAACAGTCGATGTTTTTAAAGACTATTGATGTAACTCTTTTCAGTCTTCTCACATTAATGCTACATCTATTTTCTATTCCCTTCCAGAGCCTGACCTCTGAAGTTATTATTCCTTTCCGGGAAGTGAGAAAATGATTAAATCATTTTTAGTGAAACTCTATCATAAGATAAATTAATACCTCCTTTGCTTGAAGAGCGGTTTAAGTTAAAACATCTATAATCCTTCGTCGTTCCAGAAACTGGTTCCAGTTAATTTGCAAATTTCCTAGAAGTTGGAAAAAGTCTCTCGGTTTTTCGAGTTCACTGACCAAATTTAACTACGATCAAAAAAAGAAAAAAAAATTCTCCTAACAACTCTCTCTCTCTCTCTCTCTCCTCTCTACTCTCTCTCTCTCTCTCAAACAAACCTCCGTACAATTACTGACGACGCTCTTGCCTAGTACCATTTCCAGTTACCTTCGCACAACACTAATAATATGTTTACGATCCTATCTTTCTGAAGCCATCTTTCTCTTTTCCCTTGTATTATCAAAAAACACCAACCCAAACCAGAACCTCCTGATGGAGGAAGCAACGTCACATGCATTTCGTTTTGATGTCTGCTCTACCAATTCTCTTTTACAAGTAAATAGGTAGTTAAACAAGGAATAAACACCGTTGTCGTCTCACCACCTTTCTTTTTACTTGGAAACACACACATTCATATATATATATATATATATATATATATATATATATATATATATATATATATATAGTATATGTATATATATATATATATATATATATATATATATATATATATATATATTTGTGTGTGTGTATAAGCGCGCGTGAGCAAAATATGCAAATTTTTTCCATAATTTGAATATTATTCATTTTTCCAACCCCGTTAACCAGCACAACAACATTTTATGTATACTGACGCATGACTTCTGGGTGCTTAGCTTCATGAACCTTTCATGAGGATTACCATTATTTTGTAATATTGTCTTTATCTGTTTTTTGACGCATTCCTCTAAAACAACGTCTTATCAGACGTTACCGGAATGTTCTCACATCAGTACTAATATTCTTGCTACTATTTAACCGGCTCTCATTTACTCCATAAACCTACTACACTATTCACTTTGAACTTCCTCCTCTCACTCTCACTCGGGACTTCAGAGAGAGAGAGGAGAGAGAGAGAGAGAGAGAGAGAAGAGAGAGATAGAGAGATAAGAGAGGAGAGGAGAGAGAGAGACGAGAGAGAGAGAGAGAGAGAGAGGAGAGAGAGAGAGAGAGATTTCCTTTCTTGGTAAACTTTTATTACTTTCGACGGTCAACGTCGTGTGGAAAAAGAACAGGCAAAGTAGTACATGAATCGACGTTTCTTTCTCTAAGGACAGGCATATCCATATCTAAAGGCTTAAAATGGCATAGCATAGGTCTATGTTCTCGACTGCACTGGTCCTCGCTTACTGTCTTCTGTCTTTAAACATCGACTGTTAACTTTCCTGTGCCTGATTCTTTGCCCATTCATGATTCAGGAAACTTCATCTGCAATGATCAGCGACCAGAGAGAATCTGGTGAGGCCTTATCCAATAAGTGCACGTGAAATTGTCAATGGACGACGGCTGGTTTTGGGTGTAACTTTGTTACGTAATTAGCAGCAGCGCAACGTTACAGCCTGCCATGGTTCGGGTCTTTCAAAATTAATTACTCGTATGAAGAGGATAATAATTATGCGACTTGCATCACTGGCGCAACAGAGTTACTCACTGTGTTTGTTCAGCTGTGCTAGTTATATACGCTTGCTGACGGGTTTTTTCGTTTTCAATTGATCTCCACCACTCTGCGTAGAATCGGGCAAGTATCCCCACTTTCTGTCACACATCAAACTAAATGTATAACACTAACTTCAATAACATTCTTTCTAACCCCACGTAGCACCCAGCCTTAGTTTTTAAGGGCTCAGACCCTCATTTTGTTCCAAGTCCGGTTAGAAGAATGTAACACGCACTTTAATATTATGTATTAATTATTCCTTTCAGAGCATTGCTTCTTTAACTGGTGAGTGAATTACTCTTCTTTAACTAATGAAGGAAGTCACCCAGAGTGAAATTTTCTTTTGGTGCTGAATGGAACGGAATGGGCAAATGATGAGTAAACAACACGTGAAGAGTAAATGACTTCATTTACTTGCTGCAGTTCCTTTGAAGGTGACAAGAACTAGTGGGAATACAAAACGAGAGCACCGTGTCCCTTTTAAAATGCATGAAGAAACCCGGTCGAGATAAACGTTATGCATTAAAGAAAAATGAAGCGAACAGAACTCTAAGAGAAGGAAAGTCAATGGGGACGACAACCTAATGACAGTGAACTCAACATTGAAGATTCAGTGTTAAGGGCAGGAAAAATTGAACTGGATGAGGAAATATGGATGCCATCGTTGAGTATTGGAATCGAAAAAGTTTCTTCCTCGCGATGTTCGACATGACACCGACCAACAAATAATGTTGCTCTATCACAAACAGTATATACGCTCATGAAATGGAAAAACGCACCACAACCTGAAGAAAATATCAACACAAACAATTATCATCAATTACTCGAATCAAGGACACAGCCAAAGAAACCGTATACAGGAATTTTACATTGGTAAATATTATAGATATCGATTGATTAATTCCTTCTTGACTTTCCATGCCAATCTCAAACAGCCCATTAAGTGGTTCACATTCCTTTGCAGTGACAAAACTTCTATCGCCCATGATTCCTGAGTGACCGGAGCATCAGCTCGCTACAGACTGTTTGAACCACCTTTCTTTCTTGTGAAGTTTAATCAGCTCACTGACATTTTCATGCCAAAGCATCAACCAACCGTTGATGTATTATTAGCTCTAGAGAAGAGCAGGTCCCTTCTAAATGGAAACGTCTGATGTGATTGAGTGGAGCAAATAACGAAAGAATATTGAAGATCAAAATAAAGGTAAAACAGGTGTTCTCGTTATATTGACCACAATCACGAAGAGCAACTGAGGCAGATGGAGAAGCATTTTAAGCAGCCAGTGAGACGTTAGTCACATGCAGAGTGAAAAATTGAAACCAAATTATTTTACTATGCGAAGCAAAAACAGCTTTCAGATGCTGGCTGAAGAAAAAGACGGCAAGAGGATGGAAACTGAAAGATGGAAAATCTAAACGTATATATGAAAAATGAGTCTGTAATTATAGCCTAAAAAGAGCATGCAGGTGATACAGTGGACAGGGCACCAGTACATGGCGAGAGAACCAATTAGTACGACGGCCTATCAATTAGTAAGACAGCCTTCAAGCAATGGAAGAGACAAGGGAGGCAGTGGCAAAGGCAAAAAGTATGGAAATCAATTAGATCAACACGGTAGAGGGAAAAGAAATACATTAAGAGGAACCAAGTAGCTAATGAATGATGAAAAAAATGGAGATGAAACGAAAAGAAATCGAACGAAACATTTGAGTTATGCCTTGAACGCCGTTTGTTAAAAACAATAAGATTAAAAACAAATAGCAAGCCAGTTACTGAAGAGCTAACCAGAATGCAGGTACTGTATAGGAAAACCTGATCAAGAAATGTTAAGGACCAGAAGAATGAGCCCTGTAGGGGGATAGTGCGGTCATGCACCTCATGCAGTTCACTGTAGGCATTATTTAGGTTCTTTGCGAGCGTGCCTTCGGCCCGTAGCCGCAAACTTTTTCGTTCTGTACCTCCTTTTTTTATATTCTCTATCTTCCATCTTACTTTCTACCCTCTCCTGACAATTGCTTCATAGTACAACTGCGATGTTTTCCTCCTGTTACATACACCTTTCAAACCTTTTACTGTCAATTTTCAGTTTCAGTTCCGAATGATCTCAAAGACCCCAGTGCTTGGCCTTTGGCATAAACTCTATATTCAATTCAGAAGAATGAGAAAAGGAGTAGGGTACAGAAAGGCTGTTCCCCTGTAACTGCTATGCGCAAGTAACGGCATTTTTAGATGAAGAGAATGTAGCCATATTTAAACGAATGGGACAGTGGAGTGGAAAGGAAAGTAATTAAATCAACGAATCTACAGTGACTAGAAAGTAGCAAAGGAAAAGGTAAATAACCAATGCTGTCACAAGTGATGGTCAGGACTGCAAATATAAGTAAGGGACTTTCCCATGATGATGTAAAAGAACTGAAGGAGGGAAAGAGGTGTATGTGGGACACCTTTTTCTCGTAAAATGCCAGGCCTTGTACTGTTATGGAGTATTAAGATAGCAGTCATGACGAGAAGAGCCCTGTATTGACGGAATGGAAAAAGATTGCTTTAAAAATACCTTACTATCAGGCAAGCAAGGCCTGGCAGTACAAATCATGGGGGCTGACAAATGTCTAATGAGGTCTTCGAAAAGCATCACTATGCTATGCTAAGATTCATAGCTAAAGTGCAGAGGAAATGTGATAATGCAAGTGATGCAACGTGGCTGCAAAATAGACCGAGATGGTTTGGAACATAATAGAAAGCGATATAAGGAGCAGCCTGTCAAAAAAGCCTTAGATAAGGAAGTAGTAGGAGATTAAGTAGCAGCAGAAAAATGTGATAGGTCACAGGGAAATCGGCCAGAAAATGCACCGAGTGAACAGGAGCGGAGACAAACCCATTCCACATCTTTGAACTTCAAGGGAAAGCTAACAATGATGTTGATGACATCTTCCAATCTGCAAGAGGATTAGCATAACTACCTCCATGAAGTTCTTTAAAAAATACAGCAATTGCTTTGAAAAGCCTATCGTGGAAATACAAGCACATCCTATTAATTGACTGATAAAAATAGCGAAAACGTTTCTCTCTACGACTGTGCCAAAGCTTGCTCTAAAAATAGCACAAAAGTTTCACTAAAAAAACTAGTTTAATGACTGTCCTTTATTAATTCAGAAACGAGTAAACTACATAAATGTTTTTTTTTTACATTTATATTTTTCAGCATGGCCAAAACAATGAACAAAGTAAAAGCTCCCAAATCGATCGATTTTTTTTTAAACGAAACAAGACGGTAACCATCAAAATATACGGAAATTCGGTTGCCTTTGGAAGTTATTCCCTGATACATATAATCAAATACTGATGCAGCTGAAGCATCACAACATGAACACTTGACACTCACTCTCTCAAAACTCGCCAAAGGTTATTGCCAAACGACACGCAATCACTCCTCAAGCTCTTCCACGCGTGAGTCGCGTTTCTTTAACGTTCCGTTTTACACATGCTATTGTTTGTTTGTGTGGTTTTGACGTTGCATGGAACCAGTGGTTATTCAGCAACGGGACCAACGGCTTTACGTGAATTCCGACCCACGTCGAGAGTGAACTTCTATCACCAGAAATACGCATCTCTAACCCCTCAGTGGAATGCCCGAGAATCGAACTCGCGGCCACCGAGGTGGCACGCAAACATCAAACCGACCACGCCACTGAGGCGCTCTACACATTCTATGATCTCCTTTGGTATAAGAATATATGAAGAAAAACTCGTTCCCTTCCGACAGTCAACTTCAATATGTTTTTAATTTCTCAAGCCAGTAATTCGACATTATGTTCTTTACCTATTTCAGGTGCCTAATCTTGCATGATTGTTTTGATATGAGTTATTTTTTTGTGCCAAGGATAATATAGTGGACGAACTAAAGACACTAATTAGCCCTTATAATATTGATCTTGATATTAAAGCGATCTTGACTTTCACTTTAACAAAGGCTTGATACAAGACAAATGGTTTATATCTCAAGTTTCCTCACATGCAATTCTTAGGGAAAAATAACTTTATCGTCTGTGGAACTACTTTGATACAAAAACTTGTCGCAAGGAGTGCTAAAAATTGGTTTAACTGATAACATTCTCACGAAAAGTTTCAGAACTTTTACACTTTAAAGTAATAAGTTTGGGATTTTTAAATAGTCTAAAATCGTGCCCAATTGAAGTTTTTGTTTTTACGACACTAGCTATGAAGAGCATACATACATTCTGTTTCTGTAAACTCAGATATTTTAGACAAATTATACTGCTCTAAGGAATGTTAGGTAAGAGTTTCCCTTCCACTATAGTTTTATAATGACGTACCAATCACCATCGACTTTAACAAGAACTACAGAGGTTAAAGGGTGAAAGGAAAACCCAGAAAAGATTGCAACAATTCTATTATAAATGCAAGTGTCTACAATAGAAACAAAGCAGTACAGCTATTATGATCCCTTACTTGGGGTAAATTCTATTGTTGGGCGTCAGCATTCGTCGTGTGTGTCATCATAGTCAGATCCCAGGTTCTCAGGAAGGCTCCAACTGAAAGAGAATGAAATTAACATTCACTTGCTTTCTACTAGATTCATGGTAAGAATAATGTTCTACCAAAAAAACTATTATATTTTTGTATTTTTTATGTGATATGCTAAGAATCATATCTTCCGTTTAACAGCAAATTCACTCGCTTTGAATATTCTCAGTGGCACCTTCCTAATTATGGGAAATCACGTTACGCCCTCGACTATTCAAAATAGCATGAATAAATGGGGGCCTGGAACCACACTTAGTCTTAAACCCAACCAGCAGTTATGGTCAATACCTGACGACTCCTTTCCATTCAAGTTTAACTGTCAGGTTCTTCAGACAGGCCTTTAGCATGAGCAATATATAGTAATGACGCTAATGACCCGAGGACGATCCACCATGTTGGGGGTAATCGAAAAACTGCATAACCAAATCTCTCAGTTGAATATATAATCACGGATTATATTCTCAAAATACTTATGACCTAAGTGAGTAATATAATATAGCGTTTCAAGCATGATGATTGCATTACGGGCCCAGAGTTAAATAGCATGATAATGTGAAAAATATTGAATACTGAAGCCGATTAAATTCCTTTCCAGCATACAAAGAAATGTATCATCTGCATTTTTTACAAAACCTTTATAAGTATAAAGTCAAGTTTAACCCTTTTACCTCTAAGCTTCTTCAAGGAAAATTCATTGAAGGCGCTCTTATAAAACATTTCCTTCTTCTTCCCCACTTGGCAACATCTAATTAATTTTTCCTATATCATCATCATGTATATAAGCCTTTCTCCCGTTCTCCCAAACACTCGTCTTATCACACAATTCTAACACAGACGAACACACATTCCCAACTTCTCGTTCCGTTAGTTTCATAAATAGCTGAAACTTCGAATCGTGTTCTATTTTCTAAACATAAAGGAAACCAGGCAGGCATTCAGTCTGCAAGCCCTGGAATGTAAGGGAGTTGGCACTAGTAGTAGCACAAGCGGAAGGAGAGCCTCAACCTTACCATCCATTCAAGTACTGGTTTTCCTGGGGTTCTCCACACAACCCCCTCCATTTCATGTGCTAACAAACTAATCCAGAAGGAAGGTTTAATTACCCAAAAGGGAAAGCTCAAGTACACATACCTCCCATTGCTAAATGAAAACGAATATGGACCCTCATAATCTCTCGTCATATAGCCGACTCTGAGAAGAAAAAGAGCGGCAAATAAATGACCAATTGTTTTTCCTGTCACTTTCCCTCTATGATAATTAATATAAGACCTGCGTTTTAGAAAAAAAATAAAGCAATTTGACATTACTAAAGTTAATGAATAAGGGTACTTAACTGGCTTATAGACTTGGATCAAATCCATTCAAATAAAAAATCAACCTCCTTCTTGAAATATGAAAAGCCTATGACAGCAATTTCCAATCTAAGATTCCATCTAACCAAAGCTTTATTGATATCTTTATTCCTATGTCCCCATTCTATGGTAAGAAAAGTCTTCTACAAAATCCTTCACAGATAAGAAATGATTTAGAATATTGCAGTTACCTTGGTCAGATGTTGAATGGGCGACAGCCGGTAGCTGTACAAAGTTATTCGAATTCATTTCTATGGAACATTTAGCTCACAGGATTCTCAGGATGCTGGATATCAACTTGCGAGAGGTAGTTCAACGCTATCGTTTTGGAAAAAAAAAATAAGTTTTTCTTTACTTTAACATACTAACACTGTCTTAAATTTCATAAGGATAATTTGTAAACAACCCCATACTACTTATGGTATGGAGTTAGATCTAAGCGCGTTACTATCACGAACTAAAAAGAAATATATCAAGATATGTTCATTTCCAGAACTTGAGACACTAGTACAGAAAGCACCAATGCACATAATAGATTTTCCACAAGCCAGCCATGTAGAAAAGCGCCTATCAGGCAAACCTCATTACTTCGAAAACCTCCCAGACAAGAGGCAAAGATGATCTTGACAAACGCTGGAAACAAAAGACTTCATTACCTAGCTAGCCTTCATAAAACTCACAACGGAAATCACTCGTCCACTGAAATCAACTTTCATCAACATACCCCTTGACTAATCGACGTCAAACCAAAGACTAAGTAAAAGCGAAAAGTTACGACAATCCCGTTGAAACCAAGGGCAAATTATTCGAGAATTGCTAGGAAAAAAGACAATATTAATTTATTGCCTCGTTATTTCATGCATACATTCAGAGAGAGAGAGAGAGAGAGAGAGAGAGAGAGAGAGAGAGAGAGAGAGAGAGAGAGAGAGAGAATACATATCAGCATAATAATACCGATTATATAGCTAATTCTGAAGAGCTTAAAAAAAAAACAGAATCATCGGGTCACATACCTTAACCAGGTATTGCAGATAGCCACCGAGACCCCTTGAAGCATTGTTTAATTCTAAGGACAATTCACTACTTCTTCTGGAGACATGGAATCTTGAGCTCACTGGTCTAATCAAAAGACTCCCGCCTTTATGAAGGCGAACAGTTTTGAGAAATTTTAACTCAGAGTTTGCATAAAGAAAAACAAATAAATTAGACTTCTGACTTGAATGTGTCGACTGCAAGAAATGATCCTCACTATTTCCCACTGCTACGAAAGGTATTGAAATACCCACATGCTATGGTTTTACGGAACTAAACTCCCCATCTTAACCACAAGCACATCCTTGCTGATGTTCTGATGATGAAACGGTTGCATCAGATCCGAAATCTGTTGATCTAGCTATTACCACATGGAGAGGAAATACATGACCAGGTCAAATGTCTTTTATGTCAGGGGCCATCAGACTGGTTTGACTACGTCCCAATTGGTGGAGCTTTGTAAATACAGGAATTAGCACTAAGCATGTTACGGGTAGAACAGCTGGTACTAGAAGCACAGAATACCTAGACCCTTGCTTGTATTACCGTGGGATGTAAAGGAAAATTTTGCAACACAGTGAAGAAAATCTTGATAGCCTGTCGTATTACATCCTTGGCCATAAGTAGACTTTCCCTTCCCGCGGACACTTGCTCACTTGATCCTTCTCAAGTCTGGATGAGGGGCGGAAATATATGTTGCTGGATTAACGGCCAAGTAACACTTAATGAAGAAGGTTATCAATAACAGACCTCGCACCTGACTAGCTTAACCTTGAACTGTAAGTTACTGCTGCCATTACCCGTAAGATAACAGTGGCCTAAATTTTCTTCATTCACTCTTCGATACAGAAAAGTCAGTATTTTACGTGCACTGCCTGGCGCCATCCCTTTGTGTTGATTATTATTTTAACAATGATGCAACTCATACAATCTAATGGGAAACCCCGTACTCTTTAAAACGTGTTTTGTCGCTTGTCCGTCAAGACTGTTAAATGATTTAAGCACCATTTACTAAATAAAATATGCACTGTATGCAGAGATGAAAATATTTAATTTTTCTTATACATTTCTTCTACAGTTAAGCCATAACGTTTTGCAGATATGGCAACATTACAACATTATGATCATGCTGGATTGATAGCCAATTCTCTCAGCAGTCTTTTAAAGATTGGTAAATTATTTTTTGCAGCATTTATCATGGCCAATGTGTGCTATATGTACAAATAAAAATATTTGTGTCGATAAAGTCGACCAATTTGGGAACGCTATGTGGCTTTCTTATCAACATAATTTTGGTTTTACTCTCTCGAGGGAAAACTATTTATTGTCATTCTTTATTCATGGGTCAGACTGACAGGCAGTAAAATTTGACGTCATGCTAAAATAATTGGCATCTCCAACGCTGCCATCCCATAGAAACTTCATCCTCAGTCATAATAACATTATAATAATAGCCTAGGTTTAATAGCGTGATACCTAACAGCCAATATTCAATAGTCTGCGCAATCATTTCATCGGATTTTAAAATTTACTCTGATACTATTAATAGGGATACAATTAAAATTGTATTTTGCAGGGCTATATAAAATCTTGCCGTTGCCAGTACTAATAAAATTGGAGAACACTACTTTTAAGTGATCTGGCATATTAAAATCTTGCCGTTGCCAGTACTAATAAAATTGGAGAACACTACTTTTAAGTGATATGGCATATTAAATTCAGTGGGACAGGTATCTGCCGACAGCCGAGTCCTATGCATACCATGATTATATGGACTGAGGGAAACTCTACATGCTAATTTATCAGGCAACATGAATTTAATGTCAAATAGGCTTTGATAAAAAGCTTATTACAACTTTCGTTATTAGCTAAAAACAGGCGTATAGTTGGCTACAACTTGACTGTGATCTAACCATGTTTAATTGAGGTTGTTCCAACACAGTTACATAGATTTTCATGGATGAAAAAATGTCACTGTCGTGTGAAATATGATCCCCTGTTCCTTTGTAATCCTGTTTCTGTATGGAACACACTTGATGTCCCAACGCTGGGTGTCAGAAGAGGCTTTTTACTTCTGGTCTCTGCAGTCGCTGCTGCTACCATTTCTGAGAATCAGCGCATAACAATGGCGCCTTACCTTATGTACAAGGGATCGTCATTTGTCTGTCCAATCTCTACCCTCTATATCTATGACTGCAACCATCATAACCTTATGTGCATTAAATAACAAAGCAATAGTAATTGGAAGCAAGTAGAGAAAGCCACACTGACAAAGTTATTTGGGAAAAACAACCACTCAACTGGTTAAGCCTCTAAGGTACTGCTTAATATCTTATAAGGGATGAGGCGCCAACTGCTCCCCCCACCCCCCACCCCCCCACCACAACATTTCCCATTACAGGCACTTTTGACCAAGTAGAACTATTGACCAAACGCCCTTAGGAATACTACCTTTACTTAAAAATGATAGGGAAGAATTTAACTGAAATACGGACATTGTAGAAAGGCATATCAAGGCTTGAATAATCAATGCCACGACCACATGGAATAATAGATCTACTGTAATCGGCAAAGTGTATGTATGTAATGCTTCAATAAATCATGGAAATTGGATTTTTTTGGGGGGTGACGTGGGGGGGACGTTCAGTTTGTTTACTAATAAAGATATCGTCAATACCAAATCCTTGTGGAGTGTATGTAAAATGAATTTAACTCGTTACGATTGAGCATGCTTACAGTTTATTCTGACCTTACAATATATCGCGAACTGATATATTCATGATATGGTGTAACGTGATATGGATTCCGTATTTTCGTACCTAGCTACGCGGTTGACGACTTTCAGTTATTTCGTCAAAGTCAAGTGACTCGCAAATGCACCACTGTCCGAAAGTATCCAAGAATTCACACAATTAGCGATCTTGTGAATTGTGGGGAAATATAATGATGCTGAGTCAAGTGAGCAAATGGGGTAATAGTAAAAATTTCCGGAAAGGTCAATAGATCAACCACTTGAAGTCGTTAAGCAAGGAAGTGCTTCGGTCATATACTCCTCGAAAACCTTGACAAAATCTTAAAGCTTGAGATTAGACAGTTAAGGAACTTGAACAACTTTTCACTGAGTTTTGTGACATTTCTGATTACTTACTACAGCGCTCATTAGCCGGAAGAGTGACAACTCTAAAAGAAGTTCAAAGTTTAAAACTCTCTATACTTGTCCATTGATTTTAAGAGGTTTCTTTTACTGAGTGGTTAGTATAACAAATACAAATAAGGCGTTTTTACCACTATATGGAGCAAATAACGGGCTATCTGCTGGTATCAGTAAAAAAAAAGTATTTTTTGAGATGTGTAGCTCTTCGGGCAAATGAGCGATTATTTCGACAGAAATTTGTTGCCCTCTTCAGCGCCAGTACGAGTGACTGAACCGTTTCCCTTATTTCTCTCTCTCTCTCTCTCTCTCTCTCTCTCTCTCTCTCTCTCTCTCTCTCTCTCTCTCTCTCTCTCTCTCTCTCATGAAATAACACGTTTTCTTTCCAGGAGATAAATTTGTAGTTGTAACTTGAAACTTAATAACGAATGTAAGAGATTATAGAATGAAATTCTGCTTAATATAAAGAAAAAAGCGTACTCGTAAATGCCACTTTGTCTCACAGCAGCGTCCGTTCGTAAGGCCTCAGGCTCTAGGGATTAACATCAATACATTAGCTGGGCTGGGTGACTTTCACAGTTGCACAGATACCCATGATGATCTGAATGGCATGAATCATGAAAGCCCTTCATACGTTAGTCGAAGTTTCGTGTATTTCATATTCACTTACATAGAACTTACTGAAGTTTGTTCGATATTTAAATAAAAGCCGCTCAAGAGCATTTCATTCAAAATCAGTAGAAGTAAGTTACTTATTTCGAGAAGCCGTTCAAAAAATTTTATAAGTTATTAATACTCTACCTAGAATTTTTAATAAATCTGTATTTTTATTTGATTTCCATACTTTTTACTCTGCCTCCGCTCCTGGTTACAGCGCTAGTCAGTATACAGTTTCCACACTGCACTACCTTGAAAATACTTGAAAGCTATAACAAACGGATTAACCTTATGATGTCATCAGCAAACAGACTTCTGCAGATTTTTTTGCGATAATAAATTATAAAGCCGTCAATTTTTTCCGTTAAAGTAACTGCTTACGCTCGTGATACCACCTTTGACTTTGATTGAATAAGTTCATTACAGAATCCACTTATCAAACATACTTGTTTTTTTTTAATGCCTGGCTTAACTCTCACTTCCCCAGTTATCTCTGCATTACATTCTTTTCAACCGGGTTCTCTAAAATACCGAGAATCCTGCTCCTCTTACTTCCCTTTCCCTTACCTAAGCCAAGATCATTACTCCTACGGACAAGATCCACCGTTGCCACAAGGCCATCTTCGCTAAACAATAACAACAAAGTACCTTTTATGGAAAAAACTCAACACAGACTCTGAGTGTTCCGAGACTTTGGTGCATCTAGAGGCAGGGCATGAAACGCCTCGCTGAAATATCTAGGTTTACAATAGAAGTAAAATGGCTTTCTAAATCTAACGTACGTAATACGTCCTCCCCCAGATTGCAAAATATGGTAGATCTAGGTAATAACTCCGCGTCGGGTATTTCTTTATAAATAACTTACCTATAGCATGTGGGTTGCTTTTTAAGAATTTACAGTTATTTTTGAGGGCCGACTGTAATTAACCCCCTGGGTCCAGTACTAAACATAGCGAAGTGCGTTTGAAGCCCTAATCCCTAGTGGCTGTCGTATTCTTGGGAACGTACATACCTTGCAGTCCGTGCGGAGTTACTGCCTTTAACTATCAAATTTAACCCAACGGGATATGTACTTTTTCCCAATATATTGATTCCATGTACATTGCAATGAACCATAGCTCTTCAAGTACTAATCGAATATAGCCGGTGATGTAGCACTCATGCCTGAATACCAAACGCTCACGACCTTGGAATCCTAAGTTCTAGCACTGACCTATTGCAAAGGCAGTACATACACATGAAATTCAGCGTCCTTCAGTGGGACTCTACAGACATATGCTTTCCTATACGGATAAAATTTCTCAACAGAGGCCTCCGGAAAACAACAGATACTACAAGTTCCTCTCGGCTTAACACCTTTAACTATAGCGAATCGAAAATCTATGTGTAACAATACAACCATGCTTCTCACGTGTTCATAATCAGTGAGTTCTTAACACAACAAACCAACTCACCTTCATGAACGCCAATATATTGATTATTCAGGTTCACAACTTCACATTGTCACAATACAATTTTGCCGGAAGACGACCGAACATGGCTGAACGAACCCAGTGTTACAGTTTGACTGACAACAGTCCAGAAAGCTTCTAGCCAATCACAAAAGTCCACGCAGCACCTTTCAAAAGGAGGAAGCAAAGGTGAATCCTGATTGGCTGTGCGTGTGTGTGTGTGTGTGAGAGAGAGAGAGAGAGAGAGACTCACTTACTGTGGATTGTGGCTTCAATATTCTTTAGTAAATGGCACAAGAAAAAAATAATCAATTCCAATTTGTCCCAATTTACCTTGATAAGTTGTTTCCTCTAGTTTCTCTTCCTGAACCTCAGGTGAGTTTTAGAAGCCACTAGGCAGAAAGACACAAAAAGCCAGTGCAAGGAGTGAGATACACCAACGCCCTCATTCATGGAAACCTATACACGATCTCCCCTTCCCACCTCAAATAAATGTTAAAAGCTCAGTATCTATTTTTTTCCGGGCAATTAGCTAATAAGCACTAAAGCTAAAATAAATCAAAAAGTAAGGTAGACCTCAAAAGTGTAACTTCCCAAGAATCCTGAAAGGTTGTGGCACTCATACAAACACATAATTCACAGCCCTAATTCTCCTGGGACAGTGCCTTATTTCCACATTTCATTTTTAGATTCCTGCATTAGCTTTTCATTAATTACGATGGAGTGAAACCCTCTTAACTTACCAGACTATCGAACCGATAACATGAACTTCCTCATGGGAAGCCACAGACTTGAGATCGTTTCATGAAAAGACGACGAGACGCTTCTATTGACCTAAGCATTCAGCCATGTAGTTGGGGGTCTGTCAAAGTTTCTGTCATGTTTTTATATATCACAAAAAAAGAAACGTACTAGCAATGTACACAATCGAGACAGCCAAAGACATAGAACTAGTTCACTAATGAGAGCACCCAGTAAAGCACTCGGCAGCGATAAAATAACCTTCCCTGATGAATGCATGGTATCATTATTATTATTAATTTCAAGAATGTGCGACATAATCTGGGCAGTGACAAGAAGTCAATCACTGGAATAGCCAGAAATTTCGGTGCCTTTCGTTAGAAATGTTAGCATTCAATAATTATTCACACCTAGGCGGAGGCGAATCTGGTAAGGAATTGAATGCAAGGACATGGAGATGCCATTTTACACTTGTTGCATAAATGTGTTTGACTAATCTGTCCAAATCCGTTCTTCCGTTCTTGAGACATTTTGCTAATACATGTACATGGTGATGTATCATAAACGAATCGAGTGTTTATGTGCTTATAATCATGGAGTCCCGTAACGAGGCAATCTCTCGTTAATTTTGTTGATGGAGGAAATCAAATGACAATCGCGAGAAATTCTTTATGACGAAAATGTATTCCTTCTACATGCGGTCTTATGAATCTATTTAAATCACAAATTGTATCCAAAACTAGACTCGACAATACATCACTTGAATATACATTGCACGAATACGCCAGGTGCACTCTCACATGGGTGTAGAAGGAAAACACTCATGCATGCTATCACATTCGTGAATTTACGCATAATATTACTCATATTCGAATAATTATGCATACCAGTCATTTCATCCATGCAATAAACATCTTCCCTCGGCTGCACGAGAAGAGTAGTTCGCCATGTCATGCTACCCAAGCCTACTCCAACTAAGTACTTCTTATTATTAAATGCTTGAGAGAGAGAGAGAGAGAGAGAGAGAGAGAGAGAGAGAGAGAGAGAGAGTGCGCGCAGGAAAAAGGCTTGATGTGTTAACGCAAAAAAGAGCTAAGAATATGCAAATCACGCGATGAACGTCAGATACCAAGTTCCTTCCACTGTGAGTCTTACACAGAAATTGGAAGAATTGCCTTCCGAAAAAATTCTCTTTATCATGAAAAACTGTCCATTTCTGCAAGAGAGGCATCATACCATATTCCACTGCGTTCCAGCCTGTGGGAGGTTGTTTGTTGGTATAGTAGTGGAGGAGTGTTGTGGTAAAGAACTAAAAATGGAAGCAACTGATTTTTGAATGGATCATTTGTGTGTGAGCATGTGTGTGTGTGTGCGCGCGCTTGCTTGCGAGAGAGAGAGAGAGAGAGAGAGAGAGAGAGAGTTTTGACATTATTACTGCAACTGTCACAACTTCACATCCAATACATTATGTTGATAAACTAGTCTATAGAAATTTCTTCTCCTGTGCGAAGAATGAAACAAGAAATATCCTTGAATATGATTAAGTGAAACGAAAAATAAATGGACTAAGGATGAGTTGAAATCTTGAGGGAGAAAACGGACTGCGCCTTTTCTCGACTAAAAACAAATGGGTGATGATGAACGGCTTTTTACACTTGGATTGAAATGACAGGGAAATAATCAATGCTACTCAGCCGTAATAAATTTCAGGGTAAAACAGTTATTTTGATGCTTCAGGAAATCGTGTTAAGTTTTCTCCGAAGAAAATTTAATTTTGCTTACTTTATATATTTACCTTTTGTATATCCCGTAGTTTCATAAAAATGGTGAAGTGCCCTCTAGTCAAAAGTCTTGATTACGCCGAAGCTTTTCCGAAATAAACTCACAGCAAGCAAAAATAATTACCAAGATTGAAATAGAAACCAATTGACGTCACCTATTCACTCGATGTCGAGGGGAAAACTCTAAAATCTCCAAGGAGACAACGGTACAAACAAAAAAGTAAGTTTAATTTAAAAAGCAGTTTTAGAGATGAAAATTTTTCCACATCTTCAGTATGAAGACGCACCTGCGTTCTTTGGTTTAAGATATGTAAAAGAAGGTACCGAATGGCAGTAAAAATGATAAATTTTCATAAGTCCATACAATGAGGAGTTGAAACAGCAATTATTAGTCTTTTATGAATATTGATATGTGTAATAATAACGATCTCTACTTAGACCTCACATTTATAAGAAAAGTGATTAATTAGGATGAAATGAAAATTGAAATATGCACTAGCCAGCACAAAAACAGTTCACTCTGCTTCTATTTTCTCTGATGTCTTACATTATCTGTAAATTTCCGCCAGGAATACCCCGAAGATTTTCCTTGTTAGTATTGGCTAGGGCAGTCTTAACCGCGGACAGAACTCAAATCTACATCAGCCGAAACTAATCACCTAAGCTTACTTCTGCAGTCAAGTAACTACGGCATATATTGCTATTACTGTCAGAAGCAGAAGCATCCTGCACTTGTCCCTTTCTCTGTTTTATCGGCTAATTCTTGACTTCAGTTTTAATAGGTAATATCGTTTTGATGTTTTGATATGATTTTCAATTCTGTGGTGATTTTGATATGAGAGAAAATAAATCACATGATATACGTGCCACATGCTAAAAAGTCGATGACAGTTGACCATTCTTTATAATTTGTTAAACATGAACAATATGCTTCAAAGATTGTAGGATAAATTCAGGCTATATTAATCTTTTTGTTGTTCAGCTGGGAAATCAGCGCAGAGCCTCATCCCTAATTTAGTAGTCAGTTCTGATGTTTTAGGAAGCCACTCGTATAACGGGAAACAGGTTTCTTGCTGCACAAATAATTATCATGATATTACTTATCAAAGTGATAACGACACAAGCATAATCATATATTGCACTGATAAGGAACTAAGGTTAGAGCTGGCTGTTACTTAGATTGAAGATCACCAAGAAAGCTTGACACCGTTGACACAAACGGAGAGAGAGAGAGAGAGAGAGAGAGAGAGAGAGAGAGAGAGAGAGGAGAGAGAAAATGTTTCTAAGCATTTGCATAACTACGAATAAAGATGTTCGTCTCAAAAATGTCAGTGATGCAAATACGCAGGTGATAGCCATGGTGTTTTCCAGGACGAGTGTTGGACGAGAAATGACAAAGACTCTGGAAGTCTTTCATTTCAGCTTGAATAAACCGCGAAAGTTGGTCGACTCTTTCAAACAGCTCCTGTCCATGAGATATTCACATAAGGGATAATAGGCTCAAAAGATTACAAATGTTTAATGTATATGTCGAATAGCTAAGAAATCAAGAGAATTGTAAATACAATAAACGTAACAATAGTTATTTCACGAATTATATCAGTGGACTACAACTAAAGCTAGTACTGCAGATGAAAATATTCCGAAAAGCCTTTCATTGACACATACCCCGTTAAAATGTCTCCCACATGTTTAACGATTTCTTTCTCATAACTTCTCAAAGTGTTGAAGATTCTAGAGCCACGAGAGTCTCATTAAAAACTCACTTTTTAAAAGGCAGGCATAAACCCGGCATGATATGGGACCTCTCTCCCCTCTCTCTCTCTCTCTCTCTCTCTCTCTCTCTCTCTCTCTCTCTCTCTCTCTCTCTCTCACAAACAACCGAGGTCCGTCTTTGGTCTGTTGGCTATCCTGCTAGCAGACAATAACCTAACAGATACGCAAAGAACTAGCCAAACAATATCATGACCCCTCCAACCTCGTGAGCGGAAATAATCAATATATCTGCCACATCATGCATCATTATATCTCCACGTTTCAAAGGCCAATCCTTTAAAATAAGTGAGTTTTACCATGAACTTCAATGAGAAAGCAATGAGAAAGCGAAAACCAGACAAGAAATAATGGATGGAAACTAGAAATGAAGAGACACAACACATCCCACAATGGGAACTTCTTTACATACAAGATATGTGACACATGGAATAAACTGTTACCAGAAGTTGTAAACAGCAACAGTGTGGAAGAATTTAAAAGAAAGATAGACATAATCATTAGGACACTGTGAATGAGCATTAAAACCTGCTCCTAGAGATAAGTAAGCACACGATATCTCCTCGGATGGACTAACAAGTCTATGAGACATCCTAATCCTTGTAACTCTCTCTCTCTCTCTCTCTCTCTCTCTCTCTCTCTCTCTCTCTCTCTCTCCTTCCTTTATTTATCTCAGTTTCGCACAAGTATACTTGAAGGATCTGATTTCTTTATAACAAAGCTTTATTTTCTTACGTTTAAGCAAAATCGAATCGCAGCTATAGAGAATCTGAAGCTCAGATGTTAACCTGTCGCAGTCCATTTTCGCGTCCTGAATTAAATTCTGGACTCATGGGATCAATAACACTAATTGCTCTAATGGTGCAATGAGAGAAACTGCTTCTAAACCAAAATCTCATGGCTTCATACTGGCTTTTTATACACGTAATTTTTTTTTTTTTTTTTTTTTTTTGGCAAGTAGGGATTCGCGAAACTAACGTAAACAATAGCAATGAATTCATTGCCGATTTTGTCTATTGCGACTTCAGAAACGATACTTAGTTGGACATACAGCTGTAGGTATACAGAGAATAAACACTGAACCCGTTTCACATGGAGATCACGGACTCTACAGCCTCCAGTAACTAGACACTGTTATTTTTCTATGTGGATCAACGTTAGATATAAAAAGCAGAAGGGGATACTTTGAAATTTATTATTTTGTTTGGTTTCTGTTGTTCTGACTCAATTACACATACGGCGCACAAAAATTGATAACAGAAGCAGAAGAGAGAGGTAAAGGGTGGCGGGTGGGGTGTGGGAAGGAGGATAGGGGTGGAGGGGAAAGGGATGGGAGAAAGAAGACGAAAAGGTTTAATACAAATATTAGTTTTTGTATTGAAGCCACGTTCTCGTTTTAGTGGAATTTAGAAAAGATAATATTTCACATTCTTCTTCGATGAGAGAGAGAGAGAGAGAGAGAGAGAGAGAGAGAGAGAGAGAGAAATGGGTTGAGGTTTCGTAGTAAAGATTCTCCTGTTCTTAAGTGTATGATGAATACATTTTAACGAGCATCGATTACTAACGACAATTTGTTCCGCCGTCCCTCAATTCCGTGCACTTAGGCACAACAGAAGCTGATAACCATTTGCTTAATTCACTTCTGACATCATGAAAGGCACACTAAGTTTTCAAAGGAACGTACTACCAATCTCGCTCATTCCGTGTCCCGGGTTCGAACACTTGCCCTTCCGGTTGAGAGCCGAGAGTGTTATTAAATGAGATATGGTGGCGAGAGAGAGAGAGAGAGAGAGAGTTACTATTTCCTAAATGAAATGAATCCGTTCGAATATTTAATATAACTTTGACATCAGAATCAAGGAACAACGAAGAACTGTGGGAATTGATGTTTGCTGATGATTTAGTCAGTATAACAAACACAGAAGGAAAACTGCAAGAAAGGTTCTTAGCATGGGATGGAGCCCCAGAAAGGAAAGAATTGAAAGTGAACATTGTAAAGATAGAGCCAATGATTATAGTAGAGAAAGATATGAAGAAGTAAACATTCAAGTGGAAGATGGTACAGTGCTAAAGCAGAACAATGTGTCTAATTACTTGGCATCAATAGTAACAGAGGAGGGAGGTAGTGAGAAAGCAGTGAGACAGAGAGTGAAAGAAACATGGCGAAAATGGGGTTCTTTTAGGCAAGAAAATGACATTAAGGCTCAAAATTAAGATTTATAAGACAGTTATCAGGCCCGCACTATTATATGGGGCAGAAAGAGGAGAGACTGCTGGAAATGACCGAGATGAGGTTGGCGAGATGGAAGATTGCTGGAAAATCGCTACTGGAAAGGAGGGAGAGTCAAGATGTAAGAAGAATGTGTGGTATGTGTCATGTAAAGGAGAAGGCTATAGGGAAGCTCGTCTGAGATACCATGGCCATGTAATAAGAAGAGAGGAGGTGGAACCAATCAAGAGAGCTAAGAACATGTCAGTGATGGGGAGGAGGATTATATAGGACGTCAGAGGATCAGATGGATGGGATGAGGTGAGGGGGGATATGGGTGAGTGGGACTGTGGAAGAAGATGCAAAAGAAAAGAAATAGATGGAGAAAGCTAACTCGAGCGGCGTCCAAACTGTACAGTGGGACTAATAAGATCGAAAGATGAAGAAGAGAAATATTTAATATAATGTCATTTGGCATAATACATCTGTATCCATCAAAGCTGATCCCAATCGAGGAAATGACAGTCTATAAAAGGCTCATGCTACTCATGAATTACACGACAACCTCTGAACTCTGTAATCAGTAACCAATGATTGGCTATGAAAGTTAATCCTGCCTATGATGGTTAACCTTTGTGATGGCATTTCTCTTACTGTTCAAGTATTGGTGCTTTCTGGTTTAATCGGCCAATTCTAGCACTCTATGAATGGCCCTAAAGTTTCTCACGAAGACAGAAGATGTATTAATGTTAAAACTAGTAGTGTCTGGTTAATGATAAAAAGCTAAAGCGGTAATGCAAAAATCAGAAAAATCGGGGCAGTAGAATACAAGTTAAAAGGCATTCAGGAGCACAACAAATATTGACACCTTAACGTTTATAAGATACGATCAAATCTACAAAGATCAAAACACGAAGCGCGTCTGTTAAGAGTCAAGCTTGTTACCGCATCAGTTACAGATTCAAACGTCATAAACCTTCTCATCATATTACGAGAGCGCCACATTTTTCTAGTTTTGAGTCTCTCGACGAAAATAAACAAAAAGAAGCAAGAGAAAAGGAGAGAAAAAATAAATTTGAAAACAAAGGACAATAACGTTTGGCACTATTAACCAAATTCATCAACCGTCATCCGCGGTTCGCAATAAAATCCCCATAAAGCTCAGTGGTCAATATAATCGGCATCACTTCTAACACGATCAACTAATAATAGATGCCACGACTTCCTTTAGTATCACCCGAATGGAAACGAGTGACGGCGACGTTCGCCGAATTTGCCAAACACAGCCGGTTTTACTCTTTTATGAATAGATTCGTTCGTTATGTCGAACTGACGTCGAAACACCACAGGGTAGCCATGTCAAAAGCAATTAAATTATACTTGATTGGAAAAATATCCAGGTTTCTCAGGTGAAATGCTTACTCGTAGAAACATCTCGTACACATACAAGGATTGATTTATTGTTCTAATTTTAAGACTCCATATTTCAAATAGCTTTATTTGATTAATTTTGAAGCTAATTTACAAAGCCAGATATTGGGCAAACCAAAACAAATTATAACCTACGCTAAAAATAAACAGCAGCACCCCTTACAGAGGAAAATCTTAGATGTTAAAAATAGAACGAAATAGATGGAGAAATAATTAAATTATTTTTTACAAAATTTTCCATTGTATGCACTTCCAATTACAGGTGGGCAATTAACGAATTTTAATAAGATGGTGGACAGAAAGGACGAGGCAACAGCAAAGATTGAATGAGACTAGAAAAACCTAGTTGAGATGAGAAGAGAGAGAGAGAGAGAGAGAGAGAGAGAGAGAGAGAGAGAGAGAGAGAGAGAGAGAGAGAGAGAGAGAATAGCAAACATTTACCCAGTAATCTCCTTTTGTAAGCACTAATTATTTTTCATGGTACTTCTCTTCTTTACCCTTTAATTTGTATTGTCATAATACACACACACACACACACACACACCACCACACACCACACACACCACACACACCACACACACACATATATATATAGATATATATATATATATATATATATATATATATATATATATATATATATATATATATATATATGGTG
>NC_087202.1:55326179-55425154 GCF_015104395.2 Macrobrachium nipponense | reverse complement strand
CAACGAAGTGAACAATACGTTACCATCATCGTTTGAAACAAAAACATTGTCGTGTATTTTCCCTCAAATTGTCGCAGACGACATTGATATTAATTTTGTTGATAAAATCAAAAATATAATGCATGCAAACAATGCAACAACGTTTAAAATAGTAATTAATAATGAAGAAAATATTGTAATTAATAATGAAGAAAATATTGAAGGTGAAACAAAAAATGATACAATTGATGCTACTCATTTATTAATGAAATATATATTTTATTCTAAAACTATAATGAATGGAAAATGGAAATATCCATTTGTACTGGAAAATACTAGAGATTTAAATTTTTCCATTTCACCCAATGAAGAAATAAAAGTGCCAATGATGAAAAGGACTTATACTACTATAAAAACGTCATTGTCAATGAATTTTGGCGATTTGACATGTAACGTTTATCGTTTTCCATATACGACCAATGGCGTCGTTATGTTGACCATTCTACCGAGTGAAATATCTACAGTTAAGGAATTAACCAATCATATTATCCCCAATATGGGTAATGTTATAAAAATGATAAATGCATCAGGAGTAGACATCCGTTACGATAATATTTATATGCCCAAATTTAAATTTGAACGTTCTTACAAATTAAACGGCGCGTTAAATAAAATACCCGAATTAAGTTTATTCATAAAAGATGGAGCGAATTACCACAAAATGTTTAAAAAGGATTCTATTTGCGGCCAAAGCATGCGGTTTTTTATTTATTTTGAATCGAATGGTAGAGATTGAAAAATGACGAAAACTGGAACGAAAGTTAAGGCTGTGGGGTTATGTTGTATGACGGATTCGTGTTGCGTTCAGGTTCAGAATAACATTTATTTAGATAGACCCTTTGTATATTGTATATGCGATGAAATAAATAATAGAATGTTTATATTTTGGGCACAATTACAAAACCTGAATATGAATGAAAATATTTTTGGATAAAACCAAATTCTTTGGCAATACATTTTCCTAATATTGAGTTAATATTGTTTTAGTTAAAGGCTTTTGTGTACTTAATGTCAAAGAAGCATCATTTGACTTCCATGGTTGTATATGAATTTTTATTGCGAATATTATATTCAAAATCAATATAACAATGTTTATCTTTGAATGAACAATTAATTTTATAGTGAGTTTTTAAAATTAATTTTGCTAATTTCGATACGCATGTAATACTCTTTTTGAAAAATTTATATAAAAAAATGTAAAGATTTGAATCATCACAATAAAAGAATTTTGATAATTCTGCTATAGTATTGCCGTCTCGAAAAATATGTTGTTTAATTAACTTTCCTATAGTTTGTCTATGAAGATGGCGATTTGAATTTGCCGTCACCTTTCGTTGAATCGAAAATTTATGACGTTGACGTTGAAAACGATGTCTCTTAAACAAAGGAATGATATCTTCAGCAAAAAGGTTAATAATGTCGTATATACCTTCAATTGAATTATTAGTAGATGATAATAATATTGCTAGGGTATGATTAATTACATTTGTATCTAAGTTTATTCCCATGCCTTTAGTTATATTCCTAATATATTTTTTCTTTTTTCTATACATAACTGTTCAATAGCATCAATACCGATATATTTTGCCATAGATCTTTGTCTTTTTTTTAATTAAAGGAAAGATTAATAAAATAATATAAGTGTGGTATATATATATATATTATTATTATATATATAAATATAAAATATAATATATATATTATATGTATTTATTAATTTAATTAATTAATTCCATGTTTGTATGTTACCTGCCATTATATAAATGCGGGCATTTCTTATAGGGTGCCTTACTGTTCTAACCGGGCCAGTCAGCGGTGGTGTCTCACATCTTCACCTTCATTGTATTGTGAATCTACAACAGCCGACTCTAAATCATCATGTTGATACTAAAAATAGTGGAGGAAACTTGTAAAGATTGCAAATTGTACAAGGAAGAAGGAAAATTAACATATGTGCAGGAATCATGTGACAAGTGCAAAAGCGAACGAGGCGAAGAATACAATGAATTGTGCCAAAGGCTAGATGAACTCGACAACGATGAATACTTCAAAACAATAGAGGGTCTCGAATTTCGTTATAAAATTCGTGTATTGAACGAAAAAATATGTGATTACTTGAAAGCGGATGATTCCCACGTACTGAGAGGATGCTCGAAGGTTTTAATGAAGAATATAATGAAGCTGTTAAGAGGGTAAAGGAGTTATTTAATGAGTTTAAACAAAAGACAATGGAACAAATTAACATTAGTCAGTTCCGGAATGGGATAGGATATGTGTTTGTTGGTATTGATGGTAATGAAGACCTTGTTGAAGCATTTGAAAAAATAAGTGTACATATACCTGAAAGGGCGCGTGAAAAATTCGAGGAAATTTGGAAAAAAATATATGATCTTTATGAAGAATACGATGACGACTGTTATCAATTTGTTATGAAGGAGACAGCGCAGTAAATAAAAAACGAGCAGTAATCTGCGTTTTCTTTTCCATATTATTAATTATTAAGGCCATATATTTTTTTATATGTTATTAGTTTTAAAACCTAATTCTTTACCTTTCAAATAATAATAATGGAATAAGTATTCTTATCCGCCGAAAACCATACCAATTTTAAGTTAAAAGGATAACGCATTTAGCTTAAAATTAACATTATTAAGTTAAACGCTCAAAGATTTTACGTTTAAACTAAATCGTCATTTTAGTCGCCCGTTAGACCTAAAACGCCATTTTCCTTATTAGTTACAACATATATATGTATTATATATATATATATATATATATATATATACTTACATTAAATAAGTACAAACATGCATACAAATGCGTTTAGCGCATTTCTGTATAAGAACTTAGTGTTATTGATTTAGTGATTATGAACCAGACCACAATGTATGGTTTACACATTGATTTTCCAGAGATCCAAGAGATTGAGAGAGAGAGAGAGAGAGAGAGAGAGAGAGAGAGAGAGAGAGAGAGAGAGATAGAGAGATAGTATATATATATATATATATATATATATATATATATATACTATATATATATATATCTATCATCAATATTTTTTCTTCTTCCTTCATCTCTCAACTGTTCATATCAGTATCATTAATATTATCCCATTCTATATCGTTTATGAGACTTTTGTTCAGCAGCATCATATAACAAAAAGAGTCTATTATCTTCGGAATTTTTTGTTTTTGATAATTTCAAATTAAATTAGTGTACAGCTTGTGTTACTCTCATCGGAGTTGGACAACCCTTTGCTGTCCCTTAGAAACATGTCTGTGATGAACAGTGTGGCGCAATAATGGAAAATTATCTCTCTCTCTCTCTCTCTCTCTCTCTCTCTCCTGAATGGTGAGTTTCGTTCCTTATCAAACCACTCGCCTCTTAATAGAAGTGCTGTTAAACGAAATTAAAAATGATTTTAGTTTCTTGTCTGTTATTGTAAAAGCTGCGGGATTTGTTTTATAATAGTTATTATTTTTTTTAGTTAATGAGGGGACTGCTAATGCTACTGCTATCAATATCATTATGGTCTTGGTATTGATTGTAGGCTGTTATTTGTTATTGTTTTTACATTAATTTGTAACGATTAACTCGTGAGATTTTGTACCTAACATTAATATTAATATTTCATAGTTACGATTTATAACATTATTTTTGCAAAGATTCCTTGATTAGATGAAGTGTTAATGCGTGATTTAATTTCATATTTGTTTTTGATACATTTAATATTTTATTTGAAAACATCTACTCTTGAAGGTGTTTTTATAATACATTGATAGAAAATCAAACTAGTAAGTAAGGGGAGAGAGAGAGAGAGAGTCTGTGTGTGTGTGTGTGTGGTGGTGTGGTGTGTGTGTGTGTAGGAGTTGATCTGAATTTGTGAAACATCTTCCTGTTTGGTAATACGAGAAAGGAGAGCGATGAAGGGACACCCTTTGAAGCGCTTTTCCGTTACAATCGATGTTGTAACATCTCCATCTCAGACCATCGGTCCCTTGGGTCTCGGTGGATTCAGTTGAACACAAATTCAATGTTCTGTTGAAGCCTCCTCTCATATATGGGTCCGCACGCCGTACTGGGATGCTGTTAGAAGCTGCTTTTTTATGTAGTATGTAAATAACATACGGTGTCGTTCAACTGGTCCGTTCTAGACCAGTTGAACGACGCCCTTGTTATGAAGCATCCTGTGGTTCTAATAATGAAGGTGGTGTATTTTATTGAACTTTGTTGATTATTGATTTATTAGCCTCTTCGGTTAATTGCTGTCCATGATTCGCCTTGGGCGATTTATAGGAATATTTTAATAGCATTCCTAATTTAGTTCCTCGTAACGTTTGTGTCACAACACGTGTCTCGAGCATATTAAGCATCACGATATGCATTTGGTGACCGCAATGGTACTGTAGAAGAATAAGAAGAAAGAAGAGGAAGAGGAGGAAGAGGAGGAGAGAGAGAGAGAGAAAGAGAATTGAATCGGACAAATTATGTACCATCATCATAAACCAGAAAGGCCTCAGCATGGTAATCCTTACCCCGCCAGGTTCTTCTCTCTCTCTCTCTCTCTCTCTCTGCTCTCTCTCTCTCTCTCTCTCTCTCTCTCTCTCGCATATCACAGCTGCGAGGGAAACTTTTCGGAGACCAGTTCATTACGGTTTGCAGACTTTTCCAGCGGGAAAAAAAATCTAACCTAAAGAGTCAAGTCTGACTTCCTTTGGGAACTTTTCCTAATTTATCACAGAGAAAATTACAGTAACCGACATACAGTTAAGAAAGTTGGTAAGGTTGGTCCGTGAATATGTATACAGTTGTGTTTGCTCTTGTTTGTTTTTATTTTATTAAAAATAAGGTTTTATTGACAAGTTTAGTCCGCTAATTCCCATGGCAAGTAGTTACCCGGTGACCACGTACATTAGTATATATTTAGGGGAATATAAGGCAGTATTAACAAGTGACAACGTTACTCTTTGTAGTAATTTTTCTCTATCTCCTTTTCCTTAGTTTTTGATTATAGAACAGTTGTTAATAACGTCGACTGTGATATATATTGTGTATGTATATATATACATATATATATAAATATATATATATATATATATATATATATATATATATATATATATATATATATAATAATACTGAAAGTGAAAAGGATACTAAAGAACTGGTACCAAGGTGTGTGCAGCTGTGTACAGATGGATGGCCAGCAAAGTGACTGATTCCCAGTTGGAAGGGATGTGTTATGTCACCCACCTTGTTTAACGCATATATTGACCACATAATGAGAAGAGTGATGAAGAATGAAAACAGAGGGGCTAGTATTGGTAAAGAAGTTTTTATGGATCTGGACTTTGATGATTTGTTGCATTGGTTGCTGATACGTTGCTGGTGGTTGGTTGGGGGAGGTATTGTAATGAGGATGGAGACAAAGACGCCGAATTTTTGGCTTAAACATCAGCACAAAGAAGAGTGATTCATAATTGTGAGCAGGTTGACAGTTGGGTGCACATGGAGGATATGACAATCAGAGGACAGGAACTCAAGCAAATTGAGAAGTTTGTATACTTGGGAAGTGTGGTAACAGCAGACGGGAGGCAAATTGAAGATATGCAAAGAAGAAAACTAGGAGCAGCAAGAGCTTTTGAGGTTCTGAGAAAAAACGTGTGGTCAAGGCATGAAATCAGCTTGAAAACTAAGATGAGAACATTTAATGCAGTAGTACTACCAGTCCTTATGTATGGTTCGTCCACCTGGGCACTGACCAGAACAGAGGAGGGAAGGTTGGATGCTTTCGAGATGAAGCTGCTGAGGAGATTACTTGGCATTAAATGGGACGATTATGCTAGGAATGAAGGCATCAGGTTGAGACTGAGGCAAAGGCCAGTCAGTATAAGAACGAGGTGGACAGACCTAATTGTCAGAGATCTTGAGGATGAATTCTAGAACCTAGAGGAAGCAAGGGAAATGGCTCGGGATAGAGACAGATGGAAAGGAACTGTATCAACCTTATGCCACTGGGCAGTGGCGGGAAGATAAAGTAAAGTAAAGTAAGTATATATTAATAATCGCTGCTATCGTCTCTATGCTTAGCGAAAACTAGGGGTCGAACTCACATCCACCAAGGAGGGGGGAACCCAGTGATGACCAGTGACAGAGACAAGGGGAAGTTTTGGGTGCAATTTTGCAAAAGAATCGCGCCAGGTACTAAGATTATTAATTCTGTGGGGAATAGGCATTCTAGTAGTAGTTCTGTCCCCTTTTCATGAAAAATATTCCCCTGTGCTCTGCTTTTACTGGTTCTCAATTGTATTTCAACAATGTCGGGCACTCCCTACTTCAAAGAAGCCCTTTCCAGCGCCTGGGGGCTCATGGACGGAAAAACATCCAGGGAGAAAGCAATTGACAGTCAGTCATAGCTCAGTCAAGAAGCAAACAAAATGTCTGTCCTGTCAAGTCCCGAATTACGGGCCTTACTTTGGAACTCTGCCACCAACTGGTATGGATTAGAAGCTACCCGGACGACAAGCCGTCCCCTTTTGTTAACTGGAAAACAGTGGATCATCTAGCCATTTACAAATATATTCGTGGGAGCTATTTGTTTGAAATGTTATATCTTTCATGTTACATATTTAACTTTTTGTTTCTTATTTTTCATATTTTAATCCGTTGGTGAGGTGTCTGATAAAAGATGAAGCGCATATAGATAATTCTTAATTTAAGCAGTAAGCTGAAGAAAACACAGTTCCTGTTATTATTATATGCCGACCTTATTCTTTCTTGCTCACTAACAGTGCCTTGTCGAATTATTCATGAACGGAAATTCTTGTTACTGTACTCTCATTGTGTAGACATGGACAATTATAGAAGACAGCACATCTTGGTGAGTTAGGGTTGTAATGGACTCGGATGCCATCTATCCAACCAAACCAAGCTCTCACTCATCACTTATTTTCTATAATAATTAGTTTCGTGAAAATGTGAAAACAGCGAGTGACTTCTTGCTGTCAGACTAATTACTTCTAATAGCTGAACAAACACAGTGAGTAACTCTGTTGCGCCAGTGATGCAAGTCGCATAATTATTATCCTCTTCATACGAGTAATTAATTTTGAAAGACCCGAACCATGGCAGGCTGTAACGTTGCGCTGCTGCTAATTACGTACAAAGTTACCCCAAAACCAGCCGTCGTCCATTGACAATTTCACGTGCACTTATTGGATTAGGCCTCACCAGATTCTCTCTGGTCGCTGATCATTGCAGATGAAGTTTCCTGAATCATGAATGGGCAAAGAATCAGGCACAGGAAGTTAACAGTCGATGTTTTTAAAGACAGAAGACAGTAAAGCGAGGACCAGTGCAGTCGAGAACATAGACCTATGCTTATGCCATTTTAGCCTTTAGATATGGATATGCCTGTGTTTCCTTAGAAAGAAACGTCGATTCATGTACTACTTTGCCTGTTCTTTTTCCACACGAAGTGACCGTCGAAAGTAATAAAAGTTTACTAAGAAAGGAAATCTCTCTCTCTCTCTCTCCTCTCTCTCTCTCTCTCTCTCTCTCTCTCTCTCTCTCTGAAGTCCCGAGTGAGAGAAGGAAGTTCAAAGTGAATAGTGTAGTAGGTTTATGGAGTAAATGAGAGCCGGTTAAATAGTAGCAAGAATATTAGTACTGATGTGAGAAACATTCCGGTAACGTCTGATAAGACGTGTTTTAGAGGAATGCGTCAAAAACAGTATAAGACAATATTACAGTATACATAAAATGTTGTTGTGCTGGTAACGGGTTGAAAAAATGAATAATATTTCAAATTATGGAAAAAATGTGCATATTTTGCTCACGCGCGCTTATACACACACACACACACAAATATATATATATATATAATATTATATATATATATATATTATATATATTATATATATTATATATATATATGATATGTGTGTGTTTCCAAGTAAAAGAAAGGTGATGAGACGACAACGGTGTTTATTCCTTGTTTAACTACCTATTTACTTGTAAAAGAGAATTGGTAGAGCAGACGTCAAAACGAAATGCATGTGACGTTGCTTCCTCCATCAAGGAGGTTCTGGTTTGGGTTGGTTTGTTTGATAATACAAGGGAAAAGAGAAAGATGGCTTCAGAAAGATAGGATCGTAAACATATTATATAGTGTTGTGCGAAGGTAACTGGAAATGGTACTAGGCAAGAGCTCGTCAGTAATTGTACGGAGGTTTGAGAGAGAGAGAGAGAGAGGGGGTGGGGGTTCGGGGGGGGTCGGGTTCTTAGGAGAATTTTTTTTTATCGTAGTTAAATTTGGTCAGTGAACTCGAAAAACCGAGAGACTTTTTCCAACTTCTAGGAAATTTGCAAATTAACTGGAACCAGTTTCGGAACGACGAAGGATTATAGATGTTTTAATAACTTGCTCTTCAAGCAAAGGAGGTATTAATTATCTTATGATAGAGTTTCACTAAAAATGATTTAATCATTTTCTCACTTCCCGGAAAGGAATAATAACTTCAGAGGTCAGGCTCTGGAAGGGAATAGAAATAGATGTAGCATTAATGTGAGAAGACTGAAAAGAGTTACATCAATAGTAAATAATAATGGTGACAACAATACAAACGTTAGCACCCAGCGCTGTCTCTTCTCTAGGGCCTCAACCTTTCTTATTTCTTTCCTTTATCACTTCGTGTCTGACGGTCCATGGCCCATTCCACATCCCCATGATTTTGGCAAAGTAATATAGCCCATTCCATGGGCGTCTCCTTCAGTAGCGACGAAGCTTTGTTACAGCAGAGACAGTGACACATTTCCCTCCGAGAGTCTCCTCAATATTTTGCGTCGCTTTGATGATCTCTCGCACTTCATTCGCTTTTATTCGGTCAGTTTACATGTAGTACTTTTCCAGTAGCCATTGTCCCCAACTGCTATTAATCACTTTCATCCTTTCCGATGGTTTTTTCATTTCATATATTATGTCCAAAAGAGAGGTGATATATGATAGTGAGATCCTTTACGTCATATGATCACCATTCGCAGACATGGATGTTTACTTGATTGTGAACAAATCACAGTATTTGTATGACTTGTGGCATACGCCAACGAAAAATGGATGCCTGCAATTTGTCGGTCAGTACTCACACACACACACACACACACACAAAACACACACACAAACACACACACACACACACACATATATATATATATATATATATATATATATATATATATATATATATATATATATATATATTTAATGTTTTTATATTTGTTATCCCCCATCTAAATCCGGACAAAATTTTGCCTCTTCGTCATTCCAGTAAGGTTTTTAATTCAGAATTAAACCCTTACCCCGTGACAGACATACAAACATATTATACAAAACAAATGAAATTTTCGTTTTTTACTTCATCTTTTCCTTCAGTTTTCTGAGTTTATTTTCATTTTAATTTTGTCCTGACGCTCCACCTTTTATTCCATGCTCTTCAGACATATGGTTAACCTACATCAATAAATCCAAATCTCCTGTAGCATTATTTTTTTTATTGGAACTCACGTGAATTTTCATCATAATTTTTATATTTATTAATATAATTGTTTATTACTTCGATAACACCAACATTGAAAACCTACAGGGCATAAAACTTAAGAAACTCGAAGAAGTTTCAACTTCCCTTTCTGTGCTACGTAAAGGAATCCTTACCAGATGTCTCTATCAGTGTAAACCTAACCGTTACCATTTTTAGATATAAATAGTATTATTCTGTGTTAAAGAGTCTGAAATTTAATACGCAATATTTTATAATGAATTTGGTTGAACAAACCGTTTCAAAAGTGTAAATTATTCTCTATTTTTTCTTTATAAAAACGTTTCCAGTTTGAGTTGTTTGGTGGAAAGGGTGTCGAGAATGATTACACCTGCTGACATGTCCTTTGTCCCTTGCGGTTGATTTTGCATTATTGTTGTGAATGTGAAATCATACTGTTAGAATCTGATCTGACTGAAAATGAGAGAGAGAAGACGACACGACACGTAAGAGAGGCTCTCCCATCTGCGCGTGCATAGATCGGTAATAAATAAATAAATAAATAAGAATGTCCGATCGGAATCTATAACCCCGGCCAATTCGTAAAAATATATCAAACAAAGTCATTCCCATCGTTGTTGAATGTAAGGCAATCTGTTATTTATTGTTTTTAATAAACACCTGTTGATAAAAGATAGGAATGAATATATATTATTCTAATATATAACCAAAATTAGTCATTGTATTTTATACGATTACATAAGCAAGAGGTACGAACAGCCAGCCGGGTTGTTGTACAGTAGTTGCCAGGTGTCGTTATGTGATCGTAAATACGCAACCTTAAGAATGTAGAATTCTATCATTAGTGAATGGGTGTTTTGGGAAAGTGAGAGGGAGAGTGAGAAAGAGAGAGTGAGAGGGAGAGGAATAAAGAGAGAAGAGGGGGTGTTGGGGAGGAGAGAGAGAGAGAGGGAGAGAGAGAGAGTTTATCGAACGTCATTTGAAGTTCCGAATGAGTTGTAAGACTTTTTTTCTGCGCCTTTAGATAGTAATGGTTACGTTTTTTCTATTTTAAAGGACTATCGGTGGATCAGGTGACTAAAGTGTTGATGCTATTTGCTACTGAATAGTTAGCGGTATCAGCTTGTTCATATGAAAACTTTATATATACATACATACTATATATATATATATATATATATATATATATATATATATATATATATATATATATATAGATATATATATATATATAGTATGTTAGATGGTGGAGAGGACAAATCGGAAGCTTGTGTAATGTAAAGAGTAAAAAGTAGTCACACATTAATAAATTTTCATCCCCATCCCCTCCCCCCCACCCCCAAAACAATAAATGGGTCCTTCCAGGTCGAATAGGTTTACTTGAATGACTACCAGCACATTATCCAAGTGCAGTTAAGTTTCAGGCTCTTATGACGCACTATTTTAAATTATTGGTTTCTTTTGCTATATTAATCAATTTATGAATTAATTTTTGTAGGTATCTCATTCTGTGTGGTACGTTTATGGAATATCGATTTGATACTGAAGTACACAATGACCATTTAAAAACAAAATCATTTGGAAGTCGGGTTTAGTCTCACCAGCCAACGGGGAAATTGCTTTCAAGTTCTCTCCATCCATTGGCCAAAGCTCAGAGCTTCAGCCTATCAGAGAAGGCGATAGATGTGGCTATTTAGTTAGGTTTGGTGGAGGTCTCTGATTGGCTAAGTGAAAATCTTGGAGTCTTGACACTTGAAGAAGCGCAGTCCTCAGGCAGCCGTCTAGAGAACATGGACAGTATTTCTAAGATGTGCAGTTGAAACATTTGTATACGCAAAATTCTGTAAGTACCCATTTAGTGTTAGCAATTTTGCTTATCTTTGTGAAGGTTAGTTAGAATAGGTATTTAAAATTGTTTGAATAAGAATTCCAGTGTTCCAATAAGCACTGATTGTTGCGAAACAGTTTTAGTTAGGGTTAAAAGTAGTTCTAGCTGGTCAGGTTTATTTAACATAGGTTGAAAATATTTTTTAAAAAAGCCCATTAATGGCATGAATTTGCAATCATGGAATGAACCGTGAAATTTATAATAGCCTTATTGTTAATAAAGTTCTGTGAAGGTTTCTAGTCCTATTACTAGCTGAAGTGGGTACGGTGGCAAAGATGGCGATTTATGGCCCAATCTCTTGCATAGCAAATACTTCCTACACTGTTTTAGTTTCTTGTCTTGCGTTTGGCGGGTTTCGACTTCTTGGGATAAGTATTTACTAATTTATGAAAGACCCCTTAGCTGATTTAGCCGGCAGTATTTTGTTGATAGGAGTATCTCCCGTTATTATCGCTGACTAGGGTTACCGAGGGAGCTGTTTAATCGCAAGGTATGAGTAACGACGTCAGTGAAACAAGTCTGTATGCAGGTCTTAGTTCCTAAATAAGGATTGATGAAGCTTGGTTAGTTCGACCAATTCGACGGACAGAATTTTTGCTCTGATGAGACTATCTGGGAATAATATGTAAAATATATATATATATATATATATATATATATATATATATATATATTATATATATATATATATATATATATATATATATATATTATATAGGTGTACATGTATATGTAATTTCGGTGGTATATTAAGTCTTAAAAAATCTGGGTTTGCTCATCTTCATATGATACATACATGCATACACAATATAATATATATATATATATTATATATATATATATATATATATATATATATATATATATATATATATTATATATATAGTACTCATAAATTATATATATGTATGTATACAAGCTGACCGACCCAGCGCTGCCCAAGAATCTCTAATTACAACCATAAATTCTCTCTCTCTCTCTCTCCCTCTTCTCTCTCTCTCTCTCTCTCTTATCTCTCTTCTCTCTCTCGCTGTCTCTCTCTCTTCTCTCTCTCTCTCTCTCTCTCTCTCTCTCTCCTGTTAAGATAGTTGCTTCTCTCCTCAGCCCTATTGGGGCTGAACTTGTACTTAAAGGGCTTCAGGTATTACTATTCATCCCAACAACCTCGAAAACTATAGCTTTAACATTAATATCTTTGTCTGCATTGTGATTTTCATGAGTTTTTTGTATGCATTTATGGCGCCTGGCTGTACTAACCAACAAATCCAGTTGTCATTTTTCGCAGTAAACCTAGCTAATAACTCTGTGGCAGGCATTTCTTTGGAATTTGCAGTTTCCTTTAATATTTTGGTTTATTAACAATTTACTGTTAATTTTGGGGGGTCGGCTGTAATTTACCCTACGGTAAGGCAGACTGATGGGAATGCGGGGTTATGGGTGGGATAAATCACTTGGGAGAAGGTTGTATCATGTTAGTGTTTTTCTTGTTCTATATGGCATTTGGAACACAAAATACAGGTAGTTTACAGTTACCCTGGCCCAACCACACAAGTTAAATTGTCCCCTGTAACCCCTGTGGCATGCGCACAGTGCAAAAATTCCTGCCTGCCAGAACAAACGTGCTTGCCACGATGAAACTAAAATTAATGTACAAAAAATGACCGCTAGAATATTTCGGTAAATCTTTAGTGCTCCAGCCAATTTTTAGTATAAATGTGTTTATACCTTGAAAGAAGATACTAAGTATGTTTTAAGGAAGATGGAAATTAGTGGCGGTAAGTCCTATCGGTCTAGAAAACACAACTTTATTATTTGTACCTACAGAATAAGTCCATGTTGTTGTGTCTGTCATATCACGTTTTAATGAGCTCCTGTTCGTTAGTTTGTGTGCTGCGCAGTCTCAAATTGTCATGTGGAAACCACACCTTCCGAATGACGTCACGAAAAACTCCACCCAAAGTGACATCATTATAGACATTATGCAATCAAAAATAAGCACGTTTCAATTTTCTCTGAAACAAAAGAGCAGAGTGTTTTCAGCCAATGACAATATTAAATGTTACCAAGTCGTTAAATTTTTCGGCAAATACACCTATTTTCTCCAAATAAGCGTTACTTGCACTAGCGCCATGAGTGAATTAGCAGGACAGTCTACAACCTTAGATTTTGTTCCCCAGGAAAGTTTCCCAACGGTGTATGAAAATTGTTACGTGAATTAGAGATTTCTCAAACTATTATTGTAGGCATATATTAGAAAGGCTCGTAACTTTTGTCCAAAATCATGGTTCAATCAAGAGTGAACACATTTGCCTGACTTGAAAGGAAAAGTGCCGTCTTGACTTGAACAAAAAAACCTTTTGGTAAAAAATATTCTTGGATATTCTAGTCGTTGCATATTTTAAATTGCTCATTCAAGACCCTTAAGCGGTAATTCTTCAAAAGCACTCCGCACTGGATATTAAAATAATCACCTACATGGAAAGAGCATGTGAAAAACAATATAAAAAGTATAGTTATTATGAGATTGAATCGGGTGGAATTAAATGAGCTTAATAAGTTTTTACCTCAAATTTTAACTAAGTCGGGAGAGGTGTTTCCTCTACGGTAATGTTTACATTTAATGAGCCCTCTAACTTACTTTCTTACGCAAACAAAAGCAGTTCCAGTTACTCATTATTGGCTGAGAGGTGTGACATAGTTATGACGTCATGGGTTTCATAACCAATTACGAACGACTTTAGTCGAAAACTAAGTTTCACTAGCATTTCAGCGGAGTAAGTTACCTGTCCAGTGTCCACTGGTATCCTTGTTTGACTGAATACTAGAATAATGAAGCAAAAACCGGCATTTTGTCTTCCTATAGCTATGGCAGAGGCAGTGGCTGGCCCTTCTGGCATTAATTTTGACAGACCTTCGATTTCCTACAGATTGTTTGCAGTGCAATGTGGGTTACGGTGAATTTTATCATTATTTCTCTAGTGTTGGTAAAGAAGTTGATTGAATATGCTTAAAGACATAATTTAATTCTAATGAAAAAAAACTGCAAGTGTTGTGGAGCTATTTGTCGGATCAACTACAACAGGAACGCCTTTAGGTGTGATCGCTCTGTAGTGACGAAAGGACGTCGGCGTAAGCGATGCGACACCCAAATCCATCCGCCACGGTAAGTAGCCTTACTGTAACCCCTGTGGCTAAACATTACCTCTTGCCAGTAAATGCCGTGCTTGCCAAGAATCTTTAAATGTGCGGATAAGGCGTGAAGCGCCGTTCTACCACGGCTTACTGACAGCACACACAAATAGATAGTCGCGGATATGTAGTCGCAACCTACTTTGTTTGTTGTTGTTTTTGTATCGCCGCCATATTGGTTTTGGTGTTCTTCCACCGATTTCGGTCGGCGGTCGAGTGGACCTGCGAATCTGTAGGTGCTCCCAATTATTATTATTGCTGCAAAGCACTCCTTTCTGGTATTTCCCTACCCAAAACCCCCGATTCCCAACTGGGGGCCCCCAAGCTTGTTGGGTGGAAAAGGGGGTTAAAATAACATTTCCTCAAGAAAACTAAATGATTCACTTAAAAAACACCATTAAATGAAGGATTGTTAATTGTCTTTTAGAAACTGGTGATGCGACTTGCTTCTGAAGAAGTACCGTGAAAGCTGCTGCTGAACTCTATCCTCCACTGTAAGGTAAGCTATTTCCTGTATATATTTTGATTAAGGTGTGAAATGTGCTGGAGTGTTCTCTCAGTTAGCCTAATGGTCGCTCAGATTTTTCGGAATTGTTATGAAGTGTGCAGGGAAGGTAGTGCCCTTAAGGGTGGGTTGCAAGGGGGCGAAGCCCCCGCTGCTAGGCCTAGGTAGGGGTACGGCACCCTAGGTCAGGTGGTTGGTTTGGTTAGGTAGTGCCCTGGAAATCACTTTTCTCTTTCTCACCCCAAAAATCCGGTTCCCACTGGGGCCCCCAAGATTGTTAATTGGAAAAAGGGTGTAATTGCTTGATGCCACCAATATTAATGATCAGTTTAAGTATAATCAATAAAAAATACTTTGGAAAAATATATATTCTTCTGCAAACAAAACCTATTGTAATAAGCATTTTATTAACGCCTGTTTGACCATAAATTCATGTAGCCTAATAAATTAGCATGTAGGGTTACCCTCAGTCCATATACCAGGGTTAAGCCTGACAATTTTCCCTATTACGTATACTACAATGTACATAGGATCATGAGGCCTACCCTTAGGCCTGCTGCACTTAAAGGCAGTATTCTTCAATTTTACCTTTTATAATTTTTACCCTAAAGGATACTTCAGATTCATACTACATTATAGCTTCAAAAGTAAACTCTACCAACTAGCTAGTCTTAACAGGGTTGATCATCATGGCCCAACCTTAGCTTAGCAAAGGTAGCTTAACTTGGCGTAACCTTCAGGAATAATGCTTTTTTCTATCCCTCTCCACAGAATATAATATACAGCCTAAGTCTTTACTAGCTATGAAAGTTATTCTTACAGGCTAACTTAGCTTAGACTGTACAATGTAGATAAGAGTTTTGAATACAGGTCAGTATGACTGTTACATATTTCATAGCTTTACATTTGTACCTCCTGGTAATAACTGCACTTGAAGCCGTACAGATAGCTAAAATATTGTTAAAAGTGCTTTGATCTGGTTCTGTGAAGTTTGTACAATGTGCTTTCCCCTGAATCACAACTGTATGAATATGAATCTACGCAGATCGCAATTACATTAAACTAAAATTAAATAGTTTCTCTGAAGAGATTTTAAGTAGCCTCATAGGTGCAAATATGCCTTAAAAATGTCTTCAGGTCAGTGTAGAAAGCTTTGTTGTTAATAATGACATGTGAGATTCAGGACTGAATTTTGTCTATTTTCTGTTTAAGATTTCCTGACTGAACAAAGAACAAGACCGCTGCCTTACTTGGCTCAGAAATTGAAGACGGGATAAAGAGCCAAATCATGGATCACGCATATTACAGCAAGCTTCTGTCAAGGAACATTTTCAAACCTCCAGGTATGCATAAGCTTAAGTTTCTGTAACTCTTTTTAAAGTCCAGAAAATATTAAGAGGCAACAATGCTACCAATGCAGATTTAGTCTACAACAGAACGGGCAAGGTGGCATATGCATTGGTACTGCATAATACAATATTAATTGTATCCCTACTAATAGTATCATTCAATTTTAAAATCCAATAAAATTATTGTACAGACTGTTATTTGGCTGTTAGGCATTAGGCTGTTAAACCTAGGCTATTATTATATTATGACTGTTGATGAAGCTCATATGGGATGGCAGCGTTGGAGATGACAATTATTTTAGCATACTGTTAACAGTTTAACCCATGAATAAAGAGTGATAATAATTAGTTCTGCCTCTAGAGAATAAAACTGTAAATGTATGGTGGTAAGAAAGGAACATGACGTCGGCAAATCCGTCAACTTTATTACGAATGGGGCGCCTCCACAAAATTTCTTGCCCACAGTTGTAAATCTGGGTTGGGTGGGGGAAGGAGGAGGGAGAGTTTATTTTAGTGCTGACTGAACCCCAGTTGGTGAACTTCTGACTGAGGTAACGCACGATCTTTTTCTCTCTAGTCATTCCTGCTACGCCAGCACAATCCGCGATTAAACCTAGAGCTGGCACAGAGCCTCGACGAAGTAAACTAGGTTTCCGGAAGGTTGTGGTAGTCTACGAATAAAATCTCGTGTAACCGATTTGTACGAAGTTGAGATGTTTTCTGTTTTGTCTGTTGTTTACAGTTCTCCGAAAGAAGCGAGTTATTTAGTTTACAGTTCTCCGAAAGAAGAGAGTTATTTAGTTGCACTAAGTATCAACTCATTACTATGATTTTAAGGAATTGGAAGTACGTGTATACCTTGGAGTGCTTTCCCTATTGCCTTATTCCTTTATCATACGATTATCGTCTCGTCACTATGAAATTGGATCTACCATTATGCGTTACTGTCATACTTTTGCATGGCAGTTTCCCCTTTGAGGGGATTGAAGTTTTCTCTGCTGCCTGGTGCACTTTCTCTGAAGCATGGATTTCAGTGTGGTCTGCTATGTATGTCAGGAAGTTTGAGTCATGATTTTGCAAATATCTTCCAAGCCAATCGACTAATTGGTATGGAACTTTGAAACGGTTTTCCTCACCCTCCGCTAATTTTTTTTCTTTATTTTATAAAAATTCCATGTCCAAGCAGATTTTAAAGGCACTTTACGGTTGAATTTTAGGACATAGCCAACCTAGCCATTCAGGTTTTTTCACTTCCCCCAAATCAGCTGGTGAATTGCTGCAAAGAAATAAAAAATAAGTATAATTTGGGGAAAACTACTATCACTACATGATATTGTGTGTGTGTATCTCTGTTCATATCACACTACTATTTCGTTTCTACCAATCTAACGCCAGTAATAACTTCTATTTTTTAGAATTTGGACAGTCGTTTGAGTGCTACGAACCCTAGATACGTGCCTTATCTTTTCATCGTTTACCTTTACATAACCTTGTCTGCTTATTTCGTAGTTTATTTCTTTATTTTATTTTTTTTTTTGAAAATTGAAAATTACACCTTTTTCCTTTTTAGTTTTCCGATACCTAGTTTTGTTTTTTGTTTTTTTTTTAGCCATCAAAGCAACACACACACGGCATTATGCAGTACTGCGTATATCAGACCCGTCAACCCTACCTGAAACTTTTGCTGGAGATTATAGAAAAAAAATGCTGGAGATTTAAAAAAAAAATGCGGTAGATTCATAAATCCAATTCAGAATGTTATATTTTAATCAAATTAATCCAATAATAATTCTCAATATATTGCATTTTGTGTCTACTAAGAGCATAGATGCATAATTTCTTGAATAAATACACCAAAATTAAAGAAAAATACATTTATATCCATATGACAAAATGGCTGCGATTATAGCCTGTTGCACATATTATTGCATTGTATTTTATGGGCAGAATATGGCAGTCATATCATTTTTGAACATTAGTGTGTGCTCGGTTATATGCATATGTTACTGTCGTATTTTGCTTTGTAGCGGGACCTCTTTACTTGTAACATGGTGCCGCCACAAATTCATATCACAAACTGTCTGACAGGCCGCTGGAAGCCTGGCTAAGGCGTCAGGCGATGACGTGGATCTTGCGTTAGTCGTTGCTTAGCAACGTAGCGTTCGTTGTTCAAATTTATTTTTGTTGATATGTTCGAGTTGAAAATTTTTTATTAAGCTATTCCAGGAAATAATTGTTTGCTTAAAGATAAGCATCAGTAACAATTACGAACTTAAAGTTCGGGAGATTTCATTTAAATGCGGGAGACCCTATATCTACAAAGGTTGTCCCGTCGCTGTGATTTTAACCCATTATTTTTTTATTTATGTAGAATAGTGAAGTAGAATAAACCTGAAATAACTTTCATCACAAAATTATACAAACAATAAAATATTCATGAAGAAAGTAACATACACTACAGGGTGTAATGGCGTAAAGGCAGGGAGTAGAATGGCAAAGTCGAAGAGGAAAGCTGGGGCTAGTGAGGAGTTTACTTTTAAGTAGGTTATCAAGACAAGTTCTGAAAAAACTGAATTTGGACATTGAATTTATTACCAAAGATTAGGGGAAGTTAGGAATCACACTGCTGCTCAGTTACACACCGATCCATCAATCATTTTTCAGGATATTGGCAAAAACCAGGACTCGGTACTAACTGAAATACATAGTTGGTCTTCAGCTACGCCCGTTTCAGAGTTTTGGTGTTACTTCCGTTTTCTGAAGGCGTTTCAGTCTTTCAATCTAATTTTATTCCTTAATTTATTTAATTTCATTTTGGAGCCATAAATATCGACCCTCATTTGGTTCCCTGTATGTATGTGCGTGGGTTTGCCTTTATATCTTTTAGTTTGTAATTTCTTTCCATCTATTAGAGAGTTCAAACTAACCCTACACTTTAGCCTATTTACTTCGCTCCAGAAAAATTTCGAGTTTCCATTTCCGAATTTGTTTGCAACCCGTTCTTATTTTCATTTTATCTGCATTTTTCTTTGTCAGTAATTGCCTTATAATAAATAAACCTTATCATACGCCTGATCTGACAAACATTACTATCTACTTGTCTTCCTCAATCTCTCCACAAGTTGTGCCAGAAAATCGCCTGATTGCGGTAACTGTACATCTAAGTATTCCATCCGACAACTACATCTTTTGTCTCAATACTTTTTTTCTTTACGGGTGCTGAAGCAACAGTAGCTATCTCAAGTGATTCGGCTTTTGATATAAATAATTCATGAAGTCCGACGAGTGTCGACTACAGTGAAAATCAGAGCAGTGCGGTGCTTCGAATGGAATGTATAGACTGTCTAACATTTGGCAAAGTAAATGTCTTAAATTATATCTTTCAGGATCAGGAGCTCTTGACCACTTAACTTTCTCCATTGGTGCCTTTCTGCTGCCACTCATTTCATACAATTCTTCATGATTACATCCAACATCTATCTTCATAATGACCGGACAATGGTCTGACAAATTATCCCCATCATAGCGTGTACCACATGCAAGCACCCTTCCACTCAAACTAAATGCAAAAATGATCAATTAGAGATTTTTGCTGTAACGAGTTCATAAAAGTAAACGATGTCACACTGAGCTTCAATTGTGGTTACAATGAAGCCATTTGCCTGAGCGCCCTCGCACAACAGACTCGCTCTTAAATCAGCCTTACTTACATCACAGTTAAAATCACTTCCCAAAATGACATCGCAATTCCCGTAAGTATTATATATGGAACCAACATCACAAAGAATTTCTAAAAGCTCCTCATTAGCATCTGCTTCCGCATTACAAGGCATATATACATTAAAAGGATCACATCCATGTCATGACTCTTCACTCTGACACCACATAACATGTTCGACATCGTATCAATATTTTCTACTTGCCATGATGATGATTTCCTCCATATTGCCACACCTCCAAACGGTCTACCTACATAAACGCTATCATCTTCCATGGCTGATTTTGCCACGAACTGGCAGTTTGGTAGAATGTGAAATACGCTGATTTCTAAATCATACAACCAGGTTTCTTGCAAACATAGGATATCCGTACAATTGAAATATTTTTTTATGCGCTCAAAGTTCTTAAATTTAAAATCTTTACAATTAAAAGAATCATTTAGAGGATGAGTTGACTTCATTTCATGTCTGTCAACAAATTACAGTTATGAAGTGACCTATTCAAACCGCTATCAAGAACGATGCTAATGTCCTGCTAATACACCCAGTCGAAAAGACGTATTTCGCAGCTGGGTGGGATAATCGCAGCTTCTATAAATATTCCCTTTTCCTTACAATATTCAGCAATTTCTTGTTCAGACCTTGCTTCGACCAGATAGACAAAAACATCTCTTAGGCGTCGAGCTCCCAACAGTCGCTCTCTACTGTATAACAAAATACCCCGGCCACTTTCACCTTTCCCACCTGGGAAATTATTGCTTATGCATTTTCGTGAAGTGAATATCCTGATTCCTGAGTCAGTAAAAATCGGAGTACCAACCTTGTCTCGGACGTATATTGATTGGTAACTCTTATAGATGGGTCGGTCTCTTTGGATAATTTTCCTGCAGAGGTGGGATATTCATTGAACGCTGTGGTTATAAACGGAATGTTTGCACCGTTAGCTTGGTCAAGTCATTCAGCAGTAACTGCGTTTTCTATTGGAGTATTTGTAGTTTTCGATATTGAGGGTTTTTCGTTTTCTACTTGACTAGTAAGGATGACGGAGACTAAATAATTTTCTTCCTGGTTCATCGACACTGGGTTTTGACCAATAGTTGATTCGACTTGCACTTCCTTATTCGATGAAGATACATTCCTTATATCGTTCTGGTCTCCTCATGATTTCCATCTTTGTATTCTAACTTTCTCACCCTTTCAAGCAAGTACGTTAAATTCAGGTCTTCGGGATCAAAAAAAGGGATTCGGTTCATATTTTGCGAAAGAAATACAGCATTCACATCTGAACCATAAAGTGTCTTAGCGCTTTCAAAATGTCATCAATGTTTGCGTCGATGGCTGGTCGCTTCTCTGGAGATTTTCAGTTTTGGAAATTCCATGGTATAGTAAATCGAAAATTATCCCATAATACTTTCTTACCTTCATATATTTCCACCATTGAATAAAAATTTTAATCTGTCTTTTTAATATGCTCATGACTGCGCTTGTCTATATAGAACGAGAAAAACTATAGTACTTCATTTACGATCATGAATAAAAAAAACCGTCTGTTCATAAACCCATTGTTTTTCTAATTCTTCTTTCCCACCGTTATCCCTACACCAAGGAGTTGGTTGCCTGATGCGCCTTTCCTTGCAACATCAGGCATGGTTTATGATTTGGCAAAGGAGTTTTAACGACCGCATGCCCTTGCTGTCATCAACCACAGTTATTGTCGGTGGGCATACACTTTTACTATAGTTAAACTGCAAGGCAGCAGTTTCCACAGTTATTGATGGTGGGCGTAGCCTTTTACTAAAAAAGTAAGACTGCAAGGCAGCAGCTGTACTTTAAGTCGCCTTTTACGACATGTAGGACCTGCGGTGGTAGTATTCTTACACCCCTACTACAGGGTGACCACTATTCTAATAACCTGCTGTCAAGCACGAGTTATCTGCGCAAGCGCATTCCACAGACGAAGGAATGAAAAAAATAAGATTGTTACTAACTGAATTATCAGTTTCTGGCTGTATGCTTTTAAATTAACATTAATCTGTATCACTATACGTGCTTTGGATCTTCATGAATCCACCCATATTGAACTGAACTTTCCGCACCTGCGTGGAGTTGCAAAAAAACTTACCTATAAAAGAATGAGAAGCGGCTCTTGTTGATGTTCGTTGTCTTATGGAGATCATAGACCACACACCATTTGTAGTTTGAGCGGTGTAATTATTGAGAGCCATTTTTATTTACTTATTTTTGCTTATTTTTATGAAATTTCAATTTTACCTTTCTGTATGTAGGTATGCTCTCTCTCTCTCTCTCTCTCTCTCTCTCTCTCTCTCTCTCTCTCTCTCTCTCTCTCTCTCGTTTATTACTGGGTTGTTTCTTAGGATTATGGACCCTTAGCAAGGTACGATAATTGCCAATCAGTCACGTTTTAATTCTCTTTAATGTCTATTGATCCATCTGTCTTGTCATTTGTGGCTTCGAACTTGTATCTAGCAGCGTCCAGTCTCTCATTATTCTGAATTCTCGACCCATGCAAGTATACAAACCAAATCCAAGGCAGTGCCGGGTTCCTTAGCCTTGATACCACCACAGAAGCTGATTCGTGATTAGATTTGTAATAGATTTATCTGTAATCGTTAAGTAGTGGTCATCTATATAAGGATTAGGTCTTGTTAATTTAGTTTTCCTAGGTTCTGCGGGTCTAGAAAGTATTGTTGGTCACGAAGTCGAAATTTGATGGGCTCAATCGCACGGTCAGCGGCCACCACCCACCTTTCAAAAATGGCTTATTTGAAATCCTTACCTCTCCTCATAGAATGGCATTAGCAAATAGAATATCCGGATGCTATCGACCAAGATTTGCTAAGGCTAGAATCATATTTTTCAAGTGTTTTTTACTTGTGATCTTGGGAACGTTGTAACCGTTTTCGAGTCGTCAGAGTTTGCACCATTGATCCGTTGCCTGTCATACAAGACACTTAAGGAGTGTTGCAGCTTTCTACAACTTGTCCAAATACTGACACAACCTAATTGATGCCTAGGGTTTTCCAGTATAGTCCATCCACTTGGATAATTAGAATAATCATGATGATAATCATTTGAGGCGAGTGTACCCCTTTCTTATTTTATCCGGATCTGGGTAAGTTACAGGCACCAATGATCTTTCCTTCGGCTTTGGCATTCATTTCATCAGTATTTTAAATCTTGTGCCGTTTCATTCCACGAAGACTTCCTACAGGTCTTCTCCATCATTCCCCAATTTACGGTTATGGTTAGCGGCAGAGGAAAGCCAAATTCGATAAAGATTTGGGGTAGATATCTTAACTTTGGTCCTAGATAAATTTCATCATTTTGTCTAAGGCGCGCGCTCTCTCTCTCTCTCTCGTTCGTGTGCGCGCGCACGCGCGCGTTCTTGCTTAATAAAGATTGATGGCATGCCAGTATACAAGGTTTGTTCATGGCTCAGGGAATAGTGAAGCTTTGTTCACCAGCAGTCTATCCAGTTCTTCATATTTTTTAACAATTGATCCGGTTACTGATCGCCGTGAAACTGTAAATATCCCAAGTTATGGAAATGCTTCGTTTGAATACGCGTCTTAATGTTTTACCAACTTCAATGCTTCATTTCCTGGTGTTAACGTGTAACGTGTATGTTGGGTGACCATTAGATTGTATGGAGATTTTATTTCATCTGCTTTCCAAGAAAGAGGAACTGAATCATCACTTAATCTAGCTGAAGTTTTATATAAATGATTGCTTAGATTTGGAACTGTAGAAGCTTTTTCCTCTAGGGGCTTACAGTCCATTGATTAGACATATTACCTCTCAAGTAAGGTTAACTTACTGGTCCCTTCCGGCGAAGTTTGGGTCAAGGTTCTGTCTGTAGGTCCTTGTTGGAAGGATTTCAGTCGAATTTAGTACAAAGGTAGACGCATGCCTAGATGTTTTGGGAGACGTGTTTTACTCGCTACTTTTTTCACCAAACTGTTACTTTGTTGCAAACCTAAATAACTCCTGGCGATTTTGCATGGCAGAGGTATTTGCGCCCTTCACTAGAACAATCACTTTTTTGCTGCAGTGACCGATGCTTGTTTTGTGCTACTCTTTAATAGTTGATGGTAATTGTTTAGCAAGGATGACGTTTTCGAGATCTGGGGTAATATATTTCTTGCTGGCTTTTGACAGTCCGTGTGAACTTTTTACTACAGACTTTTTAAATTGTAAGCTGTCGAGTGGTGGTACTCGGGTTGACCTAAAGTTCCGGTTTTATTTGATGATGGATTCCATGATATCTCTTTCGGACACCAAACTATAAAAACTTGAGTAAGACTAAACTTCGGTTTATGGTATGACCAGTGTAATTCTTGCATGCTAATTATGTTTTATATTTTTCTTTTTATGTGCCTTTTAATTTCACGTACTCTGTACTGTACATAGGGCAAGCAGCTCTCTCTCTCTCTCTCTCTCTCTCTCTCCTCTCTCTCTCTCTCTCTCCTCTCTCTCTCTCTCTCTCTCCCGGAGTTAACACTAGAAAGGTCTTCAGTGTGTGTATGCACTGGGCATAAAATAAGCTATAATTTTTTTTTTAAACTGCCCATTCCTCCGCTGATTTAAAACGCCTGGGAAGCGTGATGTAGTGTGTGTTCTAAAGGACGCTTCTGCCTTTATAGTATACCGGTTGTTTAGTTGTTTAGCAGTAAAACTTATTGAAACTAGCCATCTGGCCTTTGCTAGTCTCGCTGTATCTTTTGAAATGGTGTCGAGTTTGCATGTACGAGTAATATCAGGTCTGCCACCACTGACGGACCAATTGCCTAATTGGTGTAAGAGGGTTTTATTATGACATTCTAAGTTTCCAGAGTTTTCTTTTTTTTTTTGAGAGATGTCCAATATATGTGTGAACTTTTAGTTTGAATGCTTTGAAGTAGTTAATTTCGAGGTGATTTAGGGTAGCATTGTTTTTTTTTATTACTTGCAATGACATGCAATTGCAAAATGACCAAGAATAAAATCACTTAATCCTGTATTTTAAACAGGATAAATAAAAAGGCCCTCTTGTCTTGTTTGTGTATTAATCTCGATCTGTTAGTCGATTTTTATCCTGTTCTTTGATTTAGTTAATTTTATTTTGTTAAATTTATTCTTTTGTCATTTTTTTTTTCATTTTACCTTAAATTTGTAGTCTTTTGTCATCTATTTTTTTTCATTATACCTTGAATTTGCTATTTAAATTTAGTTTGTCGTTTTACCTTAAATTTGTTATTTAAATTTAATGTTTTTGTCATTTTGCATGTAGTTTTCTTTGTAGTTTTTTGTAATTTTACCTTAAATTTATTTGTAGTTTTTGTCATTTTACCTTAACAAATTTAAATTTAATGTTTTTGTCATTTTTCATGTAGTTTTCTTTGTAGTTTTTTGTAATTACCGTATACCTTAAATTTGTTGTTTGTAATTTTTGTCATTTCACCTTAAATTTGTTATTCAAATTTAGTTTGTCATTTTGCCTTTAATTTCCAGTATTTTTTCATTGTCCTTTATTTTTATTTATTTATTTTTTGTCATTTTGCTTTATGAAGTTTCGATACCATATAAATGAGATCTTTTGTATTTTACAGGGGCGGGAAAGATCACCCTGGCCAGAAGGACTAATGATGGCAAGAGGAAGAGAGATGATGATGATGAGAGGAATCCAGATGACGACGACTTCTGGTCGTCAAGAGGAAGAGAGATGATGATGACGACTTCTGGTCGTCAAGAGGAAGAGAGATGATGATGACGACTTCTGGTCGTCAAGAGGAAGAGAGATGATGATGACGACTTCTGGTCGTCAAGAGGAAGAGAGATGATGACGACGACTTCTGGTCGTCAAGAGAAGAGAGTGATGACGACGACTTCTGGTCGTCAAGAGGAAGAGAGATGATGACGACGACTTCTGGTCGTCAAGGGGAACAGAGATGATGACGACGACTTCTGGTCGTCAAGGGGAACAGAGATGATGACGACGACTTCTGGTCGTCAAGAGGAACCTGGTCGTCAAGAGGAAGAGAGATGATGACGACGACTTCTGGTCGTCAAGAGGAAGAGAGATGATGACGACGACTTCTGGTCGTCAAGAGGAAGAGAGATGATGATGACGACTTCTGGTCGTCAAGAGGAACAGAGATGATGATGACGACTTCTGGTCGTCAAGAGGAACAGAGATGATGATGACGACTTCTGGTCGTCAAGAGGAACAGAGATGATGACGACGATTCTTGGTCGTCAAGATAACGAGATGATGACGACGATTCTGGTTCGCAAGACAGAGATGATGACGACGACTTCTGGTCGTCAAGAGGAACAGAGATGATGACGACGACTTCTGGTCGTCAAGAGGAACAGAGATGATGACGACGACTTCTGGTCGTCAAGGGGAACAGAGATGATGACGACGACTTCTGGTCGTCAAGAGGAACAGAGATGATGACGACGACTTCTGGTCGCCAAGAGGAACAGAGATGATGATGACGACTTCTGGTCGCCAAGAGGAACAGAGATGATGACGACGACTTCTGGTCGTCAAGAGGAACAGAGATGATGACGAAGACAAAAGGAACCGAGGGGATGGTGACAGAAAATCGACTGAACGTGTAAAATTTAAATAAGAGAAGCCGGGTAACCAGGGCTTTTTTTTTTTTTTCTAATAACTGGAAGAGGCTCGGCGTCCTTTTTTTTTCAAAATCTAATTTTATTTTTTTTATATTTGCTGTGGCTGCTGGCAGTTTAGGAGAGGTGCTTATTCTGTTAAGGTTTTTCTAAAAGATAGTTTACTGAATGGCCGTTAACTTTAATGTTTTTGAATCTGCCTGAAGTATATCAAATGTCCGTTAACTATTTTTTAATTTGCCTGAAGGAGAGGGACCAATTTTATGTATAAGATGAATATTAGATATTCGTGAAGAAACTGAGATTTTGCACCAAGCGCACTGATTTCTGAGCTTGTTGTCCATCCAAGGCTGCCAGAGTTGGATAAAGCAGTCCACGTATGCGTTCACTGCAAATCGCACTACAGTATGCCCCGGGTTCTGCCTTCACATCCTCCTCCATTTCTCTCATCCGTCCGGGCTCCGCCCTCTTGTTCATTCCAGTTGTCCTGTATACTGTCTTGGTCCGGACGTCAGCCTCCTCCTGAAACATTCCACAATACTTAAAATATCTGCAGTGTACAATTCTTAGTTCAGTGACATATTACGTGAAAGCATATTGAAGCATACCATGTACAGTTGACTAATATGTGCAGTACAATTCTTAATAATTTACATTATTCTAGGTAAATTCAGTGGCTTATTACGTGAAAGTATATTGAAGCCTATCATGTATAATTGACTACAAGAGTTGGCAATATTTTTTTATTCCATCCTTTAACATTGACAATTCTTATTGATTTCCTATATTCTTTGCAAAACTACCTATTGTACAGTAACCAGGTAAAGTACAATGACATATTACGTGAATGTATATTGAAGCTTACCAAGTACGATTGGCTACAAGAGTTAGCAATATTTTCTTATCCAAACCCTTTCACACACAATATACCTACAGGTCGAGATAAATAGCGTAATAATTCTTCACGCGTTTCCTGTGCAGGAAATTTAAAGTAGTTATCAATAATGTGTGTGTGTTTAATAATGTTGGGTATATATACTTTGTAGTCTTGTCTCGTTTCGTAGGCAAGTCTGTCACAACCTCCCTACTTGTATGCATAGGATAAACACTTGACTTATGGGGCAAAGTTGCTAAATAGATATCGGCAAATTATATAGGAGTCTGAGGTAACATTAGTGAAACGTTACCGGTGATAAATCAGTTAAGTAGCCGCTTCGACCTCTATTGAATCGGAACAACATGTCTAATTACAGAAACTAAGCCAAGGCGATGACGGCGTTGATCAAGAGATACAGAGTACGACATCAACTTATTCCGAAGTCGTCGATGAATATTGGTCAATGAAACTGATTAAAAAAGTTTCTTTCATCATATCTTAATTGGTTAAAATGGCTTCAATTATATACAGGTATTTTAGTGCATCATAATGCCATTTTAGACAATTTATCCACGCCAATCTACACACAAAAGACCCCATTTGCCCTTTACGGTAACAGTGTAAATTTGATATGCAATATGGGGAATTTTAAGACTTAATACAGCATTATTAAAACTATTTAAATAGGGATAAAAAAAATTTAGCCTTTTAAATCTGCTTGGAGGCAAAAAATATTGCTATAAAAACCCGTAAAAGCATCAGTTATCTGTCAGTATTCGTCCATTCCCTTCGTTAGAATCAGGTCTTCATTGATACACAAACTCTCATTCTCAAGTCATGGGAATTTAATAACTTTATATTTTATAAAGTGTAAATCTTTGGACATTTAGACTACAGCCTAAATACTTTTACTGAGAGAGAGAAGGAGAATTGTATACTAAATGTGGCAGAACATGCAAGTACACTATGCAAGCAGACATTAATCTGTATACGTACTGTGGATTATTAAGTTTACAATACTTACACTACTGTATGATTCTAGTTTACAGTACTTACACTACTGTATGATTCTAGTTTACAGTACTTAAACTACTGTATGATTCTTCACAGAATGATAATTCTTTGATTACTAAGATGGGAATAAAAGCAATGTTCTGTTTTATTTGCTTTTCATACTATAGTTACAAGTTCCTTCATTCCAATACCTATAATAAACAAAGTATTGCCCATGTCTATATTGACTAAACAGCAAAAATATTAACAGGAAACAAGTAACTTGAAGATGAAGCCTATCCTGTTCCTTTATTTCAATCCTTCGATTAACCGCACTTGACAATTCAAGTCTTGTGGTCCACATCGCGTTAAACGTTCATTCCTTAACACAACTTGCCGGTAAATGATCTGAAACTCTCCTAATGCTAATTCTGCACACTTGCTGACGTGCATTTTCATTTTCAATTGATCACCACCACTCTGCGTAGAATCGGGCAAGTATCCAACTTTCTTATCTCGCACATCAAACTAAATGCTTAACACTAACTTCAACAAATTCTTACTTACCCCACATAGCACCCAGCCTTAGTTTTAAGGGATCAGACCCTCATTCTGGTTCCAAGTCCGGTTGAAGAATGTAACACACGCCTTAATATTTTGTTTTAATTATTCCCTCCAGAGCATTGCTTCTTTAACTGGTGAATAAATCACTCTTCTCTAAACTAGTGAATGAGTCTTTCAGTGAGTGAAATTTCCTTTTGGGGCTGAATGGAACGGAATGGGCAAATGGTGAGTAAACCACGTGAAAAGTAAATGACTTCATTTACTTACTGCAGTTCCTTTGAAGGTGACAAGAACTAGTGGGAATACAAAATGAGGGCTCTGTGTCCCTTTTAAAGTGCATGAAGAAACCCGGTCGAGATAAACGTTATGGAACAGAACTCTAAGAGAAGGAAAGTCAATGGGGACGACAACCTAATGACAGCGAACTCAACATTGAAGATTCAGTGTTAAGGGCAGGAAAAATTGAACTGGATGAGGAAATTTGGATGCGATCGTTGAGTATTGGAATCGAAAAAGTTTCTTCCTCGCGATGATCGACATGACACCGACTAACAAACAATGTTGCTCTATCACAAACATATCGACAACAATTAACCTTAAATTACTCAAATCAAGGACACAGCCAAAGAAACCGTATACAGGAATTTTACATTGGTAAATATTATAGATATCGATTGATTAATTCCATCTTGACTTTCCATGCCAATCTCAAACAGTCCATTAAGTGGTTCACATTCCTTTGCAGTGACAAAACTTCTATCGCCCATGATTCTTGAGTGACCGAAGCATTAGCTCGCTGAACAGACTGTTGGAACCATCTTTCTTTCTTAAAAAGTTTAATCAGCTCGCTGACATTTCCATACCAAAGCATCAACCAACCGTTAATGTATTAGCACTAGAGAGGAGCAGGTCAGCAGGGGAAAAAAACCCATTGTCCCTCAACACCTAGGTGCTAATCACCAGGTAGTCGATTTTTCTACCTGGAGATAAGCACCTAGGTGTGAAATTTCACATCTTTTAATTAGGCATTAAATACTTTTCACACCTTTAGGTGTGAAAATTAACCATAAAGGTGTGAATATAACAAATAGGTGTGAAATTTCACAGGTTCCCACGGTAATGTCGGCGCAGCGCAAAACACTACAAGGATGAAAACCCCGATTCCAACCCTAACCCCCCAAAACTCCTCATACTCTATGGCTGTACCATTATTATTCGACGTCTTCCTTCGCCCAATGCGCCTGCGCACAGAAGCTATTGTTTCAAATGGAATTTATTTATTTTAGAGGGAAGAATACCATTCCTGATGCCTTAAGCAGAGATTGAGTTAATCTACTAGGCTATAATAATAATATTGATTGCAGGTCCACAATGTGAAGTATAAAATCTTTAATAATAAGAGCTTTCGAACCTTGTACTAGGTACATCTTCAGTCAAGTGAACATTATGAATTTAAAAATCCGTCGAGGTAAACTTCTGAAAAGGACAATTCCACAATGACGAACGCAAATGAAGGAAACGCTATACAGCCCAACTAGGTAATTCCGTTGTTGTTCGAATTCCTGTTTGCTATTCTGCTGGAACGTCTTGTGGGCTGTGATGATGCTTCATGGTGTTCCCCTGCAACATTGCTGGACATCACGTCACCCGTGCTGTAAACTGTCTGAGGGAGGAGAGCGGAAGAGGGGGCAACATCAGGCGGAGGAAAAACAGAGCTTGTCTTAAAATTTAAATTTTTAACAGTTTTTAAGAATACAAAAATTGACTATTGGGTCTTCCCTAACGAACGACTTGTTACCGTAAAAAGCATCTCCTAAGTTTATGGCGGCGCCTTCCACTAGTCTTCTTGTTTGGACATTGTTATTTTTAAAAATTATGTTAGATCCATCCCAATTCGGTCTATGGTTGTTCTTAAAATCATGGGAGACTATTGCATTGTTCTGTGCATGAAGTGCATATGCGCGTTTGTGTTCACCTAATCGGGTCGGTAGTCCTCAAAGAATGTCAGTCAGTGAACTTCATTTTTTCCACAAAATAAAAACATATATATATATATATATATATATATATATATATATTTATATATATATATATATATATATAATATATATATATATATATATATATATATATATATATATATATATATATATATATAACATGATTTTGTGTGGTTTTAAACAACACAGAAAGACGCAGAGAAACACACGCATGTACACACACACATACAGATATATATATATATATAATATATATATCTATAAATATATATTTATAATATATATATATATATATATACCGATATATATATATATATATATATATATTATATATATATATACCCAGTGTGTGTGTTTCAATATGATTTATTTGGGTGTGTGTGTGTGTGTGTGTACACGAGAGAGCGCGCGACCGAGAGAAGGGAAAGCGACTGACGCCCATGTAAGTGTAATAAAACCCACTTAACTTGAAAAATTTAATTATTTTTGACATTGGTGGGATAACTAGACATCTAATTGAAATAATATTTTTGAAACCACAGACTCTGACATCTTATGTAAATTCGAGAGATATAAAATTAAAGACATGGTTATCTTCAATGTTTTAGGAATCTATATTTTTTAAATTCTTCCAATAGCTGAGTTTTAGTATATTTTTAAAGTTGAGTGACAGACTGTGAGAGAGAGAAATCTCCGGCACCATCAAAGGTAAAAAATTGAAGGAATATTCCTTCTATTTGGTGAATAATATGAATCACCTTTCAACAGAAAAATGGTTCAGCGCTTATAGGAGTCAATATTTACAGAGGAATCGTAAACTATTAACAATATAAAACATAATTATGGTGATTTAATAAGCAAAGACAAAGATGATCTGAAGACCTGTGACGTCATCAAGTCCTGTCGGTGGAGACTCCAAGGATCCTTCTCAGGATTCAGTGTCTCCAGGAAGGACTTCAGCCTTTGAGGCTCCAAACTCGCTCAGCTGACGTCGCTTACCTACATTTTTTTTCGCTTTACACCTCTTTAGGTGTGTGTATTTATGTGTATAGTATACATGTAAGTGAACAGAGTTGTAAAATGAAAACAAATACTGGATAACGAGTCACCTAAGCGAGTTCGGGTACTGGAAGGCTGGAGTCCTTCCTGGAGACTGAATCCAGGGAAGGATCCTCGGATTCTCCACCGACAGGACTTGACGTCACAGAGCTTTACATCCTCTGTGTCCTTGCTTAATAAATCACCATAATTATGATTTATATAGTTAATAGTTTACGATTCCTCTGTAAACCTTGACTCCTATAAGCGCTGAACCATTTTTTCTGTTAATGGTGATTCATATTAGTTACCAAATGGAAGGAATATTCCTTCAATTTTTTACCTTTGATGGTGAAGGAGATTTCTCTCTCACACAGTCTGTCACTCAACTTTTAAAATTCACTAAAAATCACATATTGGAATAATTTTAACAACTGGTAATTGTATTTAAAGCATTCTTAATATAGATTGTTCTGTGCATGAAGTGCATATTCGCGTTTTTGTTCCCTTAATCGGGTCAGTTGTCCTCAAACAATCAGTCAGTGAACTTCTTTTTCCACATAAAAATAAAAACAACAACAACCTGACTGGGGCCGTTATGGAGTCACCCAGTCAGACAAGAAGAAAGTCTTTAGAACAATGGTACTTCACAGATAAGTGAACAGAAAATAAATTTGTTTTTGCATTAGAAAATAAGTAATTTTTCAGGGATTTCCTTTCCCTGCTTCCATAACAGATGGCAGGTAAAGCATCAGTTGATCTTCTTTATTTTAGTTCTAGACCTGAAATGATTTGAACTTAGACCTCGAAATCACCAAATGCATCGAACAAGGTTAACTAGCAATACATATCGTTAGAATTGCATTTACATTCATATATATATACATATATATATATATATATATATATATATATATATATATATATATATATATATATAAAACAGGATTTTATGTGTTTTTAAACAATACAGAAAGACTCAGAGGAACACATGTATGTACACATGTTAGGAATACAACAGAAGTCTGTCTTAGAATATGTAGGGACAATTAGCTAGGAAAATCCACTGGTGGTAATATGTAGAGTGAGGGTAGAGTTATGGTAGATGAAAGCCAGAAGGAGATAGAAGTGTGGTTGGAACAGACTGCAGCAATAGCAGTTTGGAAAAACGAGACTAAACATAGGCAGCAGCTTTCCAAAACAGAAAGTTGGTAGCCCCAGTGGAAAATCTTAACTTTGACACCTGCAGTGGGTGGTTACCGTAGATTAGGACATCCAATTAAATTCACACAGGGGTGGCACCGGAAGTTGAAAAAGCCACTCAAGAAGAAGTAGGATGTGTCTTAGTAGAAGTTAAGGAGGAGCTAAATTGTAGAAGTTAGGTTGAGACTTCACTTGAGCTCTCAGAGAAGTTCAGTTAGGAACAAAGCATTAGACGGGGAGGCTGTGTCGGTATACCCTCTGTTCCCTGTGCTTTTTGTGTAGTGTAATAATTGAAAACCTTCTGTTCAATATAGATTTAAGATAAACTAAGTGGTGTTTAACTTACCCAGAGTCCTACGAAGTACTCAATCTTTTAAAATCCTGAGAGACTGGAAAATGAACGGAAATTAATCTCCAATGTTCCTAAGAAAAGAAAAACTTAACCACAAACAATTCTTCAATTCTTTTAAACTTTTTCTGTAGCGAGCGGGGAAGTTATCTTCATGGTAGGCATGCGTAGCACTATATGTAATGCCTTTGATAATGTCTAAATGATTTTCTGGTAGGTCACAGTATTTTTCAAACTTATATAAAGATGTCGCTATTGATAGAGCTGAAGGTTTGTTACAAATGAAGAAAGACAGCCCAAAGCCTAATGCGCGCACTGCATTATCACTTATTTGTTTGCTCGATAAATTCACCACACAATCACTTCCAGCATTATTGGTCTATTCACTGTCGTTGATAAGGTTGTTTAATTTTCTGTCCAGTTTTCTAATCAAAGTGTCTGTAGTTCTACGAAGTTTTCCATATATTTCTTGCCTTAATGCGTGTTTCCAATCAGCGGGAATCGAATAGTATAATGAGTTTTCATCACTCATATTAAAACGTCACATTTCTGCCGCGAAAATGGAGGAAAAGGAGAAATTTAAAGAACTGGAAAAAGCCCGATGTAACTTCAACTATTCGATATTTTTGTCAGTTTTGATGTATGTTCTTTGTTTACAAAAGTCCCTATTGACTCTGTGCTAGAATATTTAAGTAATGAACTTAGTCACATAATTTCCTTAATTAAGTTATGTATTTGTGATTGCAGATTTATTTTAATGGAGAATATTACCAACAAATATTTGGTATGGCCATGGTAACCCTTTATCACCTCTCCTTTCAAACTTATATATGGAATGTTGAGAGACAACACCTCCCGAATATCACACTTATCCCCTTAAAATGGTACCGATATGTCGATGATATCTTAGTAGTCTTACCTGGTGGTATCGATGTAAATGATTTACTGTCTAAATTTAATAATTTAGTGCCATTCATAAAATTCACTGTTGAAATTGAAAATATCAATGTCATCCCTTTCCTAGATGTATTAATACATAGAGAATCTTTCCAATGCAAATTCAGTATTTATAGAAAACCCACAAATAATTTAACATATGTACATTTTTTACTCTGGCCACCATCTTAATATTAAATTTCAATTTTTTCTTCTATGTTCCTACGCGCTTTGCGTATCACGAGTCCACAATACCTGGACCAAGAAATAGAATCCAATAGGTGATTTTAAGTGAATTTTTAAAGTTGAGTGACAGACTGTGAGAAAGAGAAATCTCCTTCATCATCAAAGGTAAAAAATTGAAGAAAAATTCCTTCCATTTGTTAACTAAAGGGTTTAGCGCTTATAGGAGTCAAGGTTTAACTGATTCTTTGAGGACAGTTACAGACCCGATTAAGGGAACAAAAACATGCATATGCACTTCATGCACAGAACAATGCAATAGTCTCCCATGCTTTTAAGAACAACCATAGACCGAATTGGGATGGATCTAACATAATTTTTAAAAATAACAATGTCCAAACAAGAAGACTAGTGGAAGGCGCTGCCATAGACTTACGAGAAGCTTTTTACGGTAACAAGTCGTTCGTTGGGGAAGACCCATTAGTCAATTTTTGCATTCTTAAAAACTTTGTTAAAACTTTTAATTTTAAGACAAGCTCTGATTTTTGGGATATGTGTGTGTGTGTGTGTACGAGAGCGCACGTGACCGAGAGAGAGAGAGACTGACGCCCCTGTAGGTGCAATAAAACACACTTAATTGGAAAAATTATATTCATTATTTTTTGACATTGATGGGATAACTAGACATCTAATTGAAATAATATTTTTGAAACCACAGACTCGGTCATCTTATGTAAATTCGAGAGATATAAAATTAAAGGACATGGTTATCTTTCAATGTTTTTAGGAAGATCTATAGTTACGAATGCTTTCAATACAATTACCAATTTTTTTAATTCTTCCATTAGCTGTGTGTTAGTGAATTCTTAAAGTTGAGTGACAGTCTCTGAGAGAGTGAACTCTCCTTCACCATCAAAGGTAAAAAATTGAAGGAAAATTCCTTCCATTTGGTGAATAATATGAATCACCTTTCAACAGAAAAATGCTTCAGCACTTATAGGAGTCAAGATTTACAGCGGAATCGTAAACTATTAACAATATAAAACCTAATTATGGTGATTAAATAAGCAAAGACAGAGATGATGTGAAGACCTGTGACGTCATCAAGTCCTGTTGGTGGAGACTCCAAGGATCCTTCTCAGGATTCAGAGCCTCAAGGAACGACTTCAGCCTTTGAGGCTCCAAACTCGCTCAGGTGACGTCGCTTTCCTACATCTTTTTTCGCTTTACACCTCTTTAGGTGTTTGTATTTATGTGTATAGTATACATATAAGTGAACAGAGTTGTAAAATGAAAACAAATACTGGATAACGAGTCACCTTAGCGAGTTCGGGGACTGGAAGGGTGGAATCCTTCCTGGAGACTGAATCCAGGGAAGAATCCTCGGATCCTCCACCGACAGGACTTGATGAACTCAGAGTTTCACATCCTCTGCCCTTGCTTATTAAATCACCATAATTATGTTTTATATAGCTAATAGTTTACGATTCCTCTGTAAACCTTGACTCCTATAAGCGCTGAACCCTTTTTCTGTTGAATGCTGATTCATATTAGTTACCAAATGGAAGGAATTTTCCTTCAATTTTTTACCTTTGATGATGAAGGAGATTTCTCTTTCTCACAGTCGGTCACTCAACTTTAAAAATTCACTAAAAATCACCTATTGGCATACTTTTAAAAACTGGTAATTGTATTTAAAGTATTCTTAATATAGATTTCTAAAACATTGAAGATAACCATGCCTTTAAATTTATATATCTCGAATTTACATAAGATGACCCAGTCTGTGGTTTCCAAAATGTTATTTCCATTAGATCTCTGGTTACCCCACCAGTGGTAAAAAATAATGAATAAAATTTTTCAAATTAGTTGTTTTTTATTACACCTACAGTGGCGTCAGTCTCTCTCTCTCGGTCGCGCTCTCTCTCGTACAAAAGCGCACAACACAAAAACCAAAAAAAATCCATATCATTATATATATAAATATATATATATTATAATATATATATATATATATATATATTTATATATATATAGTATATATAAAATATATATGTGTGTGTGTGTGTGTTCATATATATATATATATATATATATATATATATATATATATATATATATATATATATATATATATACATATATATATATATATATATACGTATATGTTTGTGTGTGTGTGTGCATTCTTATGGGTTTCCTTTTTTAATCTTCCTCTTTCTCTCTTCTCTTCTCTTTATGATTAGTCCGTCTTTCTTCTGTAGCTTGGTTTCTTTTGAGAAGTAAAGAGATATATGGGATAACCTTCCTCTTATTGTTTGTGGTTGAGTTTTTCTTTTCTTAGGAACATTGGAGATTAATTTCCTTTCATTTTCCAGTCTCTCAGGATATTAAAAGATTGAGTACTTCGTAGGACTCTGGGCAAGTTAAACACCACATAGATTATCTTAAGTCTATATTGAACAGAAGGTTTTCAATTATTGCACTACACAAAAAGAAATGGGAACAGAGGGTATACCGACACAGCCTCCCCGTCTAATGCTTTGTTCCTAACTGAACTTCTCTGAGAGCTCAAGTGAAGTCTCAACCTAACTTCTAAAATTAAGCTCCTCCTTAACTTCTACTAAGACACATCCTACTTCTTCTTGAGTGGCTTTTTCAACTTCCGGTGCCACCCCTGTGTGAATTTAATTGGTTGTCCTAATCTACGGTAACCACCCACTGCAGGTTTGTCAAAGTTCAGATTTCCATGGGGCTACCAACTTTCTGTTTTGGAAAGCTGCTGCCTATGTTTAGTCTCGTTTTTCCAAACTACTATTGCTGCAGTCTGTTCCGACCACACTTCTATCTCCTTCTGGCTTTCATCTACCATAACTCTACCCTCACTCTACATATTACCACCAGTGAATTTTCCTAGCTAATTGTCCCTACATATTCTAAGACAGACTTCTGTTGTATTCCTAACATGTGTACATGCGTGTGTTTCTCTGAGTCTTTCTGTGTTGTTTGAAAACACACATAAAATCATGTTATATATGTATATATATAAATGTAAATGCAATTCTATCGATATGTATTGCTAGTTAACCTTGTTCGATACATTTGGTGGTTTCGAGGTCTAAGTACAAATCATTTTAGGTCTAGAATTAAATTAAAGAAGATCAACAGATGCTTTACCTACCATCTGTTATGGAAGCAGTAGAATGAAATCCCCGAAAACTGACTTATTTTTTAATGCAAAAACAAATGTATTTTCTGTTCACTTATCTGTGAAGTACCATTGTTCTAAAGACTTTCTTCTTGTCTGACTGGGTGACTCCATAACGGCCCCAGTCAGGTTGTTGTTGTTTTTATTTTTATGTGGAAAAAGAAGTTCACTGACTGATTCTTTGAGGACAACCAACCCGATTAAGGGAACAAAAATGCGAATATGCACTTCATGCACAGAACAATGCAATAGTCTCCCATGCTTTTAAGAACAACCATAGACCAAATTGGGATGGCTCTAACATAGTTTTTAAAAATAACAATGTCCAAACAAGAAGACTAGTGGAAGGCGCCGCCATAGACTTACGAGAAGCTTTTTACGGTAATAAGTAGTTCGTTGGAAAAGACCCATTAGTCAATTTTTGCATTCTTAAAAACTTTGTTAAAACTTTCAATTTTAAGATAAGCTCTGTTTTTTGGGATGTGTGTGTGTGTGTGTGTGTGTGAGCGCACGCGACCGAGAGAGAGAGACTGACGCCCCTGTAGGTGTAATAAAACACACTTAATTGGAAAAATTATATTCATTATTTTTTGACACTAGTGGGATAACTAGACATCTAATTGAAATAATATTTTTGAAACCACATACTCGGTCATCTTATGTAAATTCGAGAGATATAAAATTAAAGACATGGTTATCTTCAATGTTTTAGGAATCTATATTACGAATGCTTTCAATACAATTACCAATTTTTTTAATTCTTCCAATAGCTGAGTGTTAGTGAATTTTTAAAGTTGAGTGACAGTCTCTGAGAGAGTGAAATCCCCTTCACCATCAAAGGTCAAAAATTGAAGGAAAATTCCTTCCATTTGGTGAATAATATGAATCACCTTTCAACAGAAAATTGGTTCAGCACTTATAGGAGTCAAGATTTACAGCGGAATCGTAAACTATTAACTATATAAAACATAATTATGGTGATTAAATAAGCTAAGACAGAGATGAGGTGAAGACCTGTGACGTCATCAAGTCCTGTTGGTGGAGACATCAAGGATCCTACTCAGGATTCAGTCCCTCTAGAAAGGACTTCAGCCTTTAAGGCTCCAAACTCGGACAGGTGACGTCACTTACCTACATTTTTTTCCCTTTACACCTCTTTAGGTGTGTGTATTTATGTATATAGTATACATATAAGTGAACAGAGTTGTAAAATGAAAACAAATACTGGATAACGAGTCACCTTAGCGAGTTCGGGGAATGGAAGGGTGGAATCCATTCCTGGAGACTGAATCCAGGGAAGAATCCTCGGATTCTCCACCGACAGGACTTGATGAAATCACAGTTTTACATCCTCTGCCCTATAGCTAATAGTTTACGATTCCTCTGTAAACCTTGACTCCTATAAGCGCTGAACCATTTTTCTGTTGAATGGTGATTCATATTTAGTTAACAAATGGAAGGAATTTTTCTTCAATTTTTTACCTTTGATGATGAAGGAGATTTCTCTTTCTCACAGTCTGTCACTCAACTTTAAAAATTCACTAAAAATCACCTATTGGCATACTTTTAAAAACTGGTAATTGTATTTAAAGTATTCCTAATATAGATTTCTAAAACATTGAAGATAACCATGTCTTTAATTTTATATCTCTCGAATTACATAAGATGACCAGTCTGTGGTTTCCAAAATATTATTTCCATCAGATCTTCTGGTTACCCCCACCAGTGGTAAAAAATAATGAATAAAATTTTCCAAATTAATTATATTTTATTACACCTACAGGGGCGTCAGTCTCTCTCTCTCTCTCTCTCTCTCTCTGTCGGGCTCTCTCTAGTATACACACACACACACACACACGTAAACACCCCAAAAAATTCATATCTATCTATATATATATAGTATTATATATATATATATATATATATATATATAAATAAATATATGTATATATATATATATATATATATATATATATATATATATATATATATATATATATATATATATATATATATAAATATATGTATATGTGTGTGTATGTGTCTGTCTGTTATATATACATATATATATATATATATATATATATATATATATATATATATATATATTATATATATATCTATATATTATGTATGATATATATATGTATTTATATGATGTATATATATATATATATATGTGTGTGTGTGTGTGTTATACCTATGGGTTTTCCCTCCTTTCTTTCTCTCTTCTCTTATCTTTATGATTAGTCCGACTTTCTTCGGTAGCTTGGTTTCTTTTGAGAAGTAAAGAGTTATATGGGATAACCTTCCTCTAATTGTTTGTGGTTGAGTTTTTCTTTTCTTAGGAACATTGGAGATTAATTTCCTTTCATTTTCCAGTCTCTCATGATTTTAAAAGATTGAGTACTTCGTAGGACTCTGGGCAAGTTAAACACCACTTAGTTTATCTTAAATCTATATTGAACAGAAGGTTTTCAATTATTACACTACACAAAAAGCACAGGGAACAGAGGGTATACCGACACAGCCTCCCCGTCTAAAGCTTTGTTCCTAACTGAATTTCTCTGAGAGCTCAAGTGAAGTCTTAACCTAACTTCTAAAATTAAGCTCCTCCTTAACTTCTACTAAGACACATCCTAATTCTTCTTGAGTGGCTTTTTCAACTTCCGGTGCCACCCCTGTGTGAATTTAATTGGATGTCCTAATCTACGGTAACCACCCACTGTTGCAGGTGTCAAAGTTAAGATTTTCCACTGGGGCTACCAACTTTCTGTTTTGGAAAGCTGCTGCCAATGTTTAGTCTCGTTTTTCCAAACTACTATTGCTGCAGTCTGTTCCTACCACACTTCCATCTCCTTCTGGATTCCATCTACCATAACTCTACCCTCACTCTACATATTACAACCAGTGGATTTTCCTAGCTAATTGTCCCTACATATTCTAAGACAGACTTCTGTTGTATTCCTAACATGTGTACATACATGTGTTTCTCTGAGTCATTCTGTATTGTTTAAAAACACATAAAATCATGTTATATATATATATATATATATATATATATATATATATATATATATATATATATATATATATATATATATAATATATATATATAAATGTAAATGCAATTCTAACGATATGTATTGCTAGTTAACCTTGTTCGATACATTTTGTGATTTCGAGGTCTAAGTACAAATTATTTTTGGTCTAAAACTAAAATAAAGAAGATCAGCTGATGCTTTACCTGCCATCTGTTATGGAAGCAGTGAAAGGAAATCCCTGAAAACGGACTTATTTTTTAATGCAAAAACAAATGTATTTTCTGTTCACTTATATGTGAAGTACCATTGTTCTAAAGACTTTCTTCTTGTCTGACTGGGTCACTCCATAACGGCCCCAGTCAGGTTGTTGTTGTTTTTATTTTTATGTGGAAAAAGAAGTTCACTGACTGATTCTTTGAGGACAACTGACCCGATTAAGGGAACAAAAACGCGCAAATGCATTTCATGCACAGAACAATGCAATAGTCTCCCATGCTTTTAAGAACAACCATAGACCGAATTGGGATGGATCTAACATAATTTTTAAAAATAACAATGTCCAAACAAGAAGACTAGTGGAAGGCCCCGCCATAAATTTACGAGAAGCTATTTACAGTAACAAGTCGTTCGTTGGAGAAGACCCATTAGTAAATTTTTGCATTCATAAAAACATTGTTAAAAATTTTCATTTTGAGACAAGCTCTTTTTTGGGATGTGTGTGTGTATGTGTGTGTGTGTATGAGAGCGCACGCGACCGAGAGAGAGAGAGAGAGAGACTGACGCCCCTGTAGGTGTAATAAAGCACACTTCAATGGAAAAATTATATTCATTGTTATTTGACACTGGTGGGATAACTAGACATCTAATTGAAATAATATTTTTGAAACCACAGAATCGGTCATCTTATGTAAATTCGAGAGATATAAAATTAAAGACATGGTTATCTTCAATGTTTTAGGAATCTATATTACGAATGCTTTCAATACAATTACCAATTTTTTTAATTCTTCCAATAGCTGAGTGTTAGTGAATTTTTAAAGTTGAGTGACAGTCTCTGAGCGAGTGAAATCTCCTTCACTATCAAAGGTCAAAAATTGAAGGGAAATTCCTTCCATTTGGTGAATAATATGAATCACCTTTCAACAGAAAAATGGTTCAGCACTTATAGGAGTCAAGATTTACAGCGGAATCGTAAACTATTAACTATATAAAACATAATTATGGTGATTAAATAAGCAAAGACAGAGATGATGTGAAGACCTGTGACGTCATCAAGTCCTGTTGGTGGAGACTCCAAGGATCCTTCTCAGGATTCAGAGTCTCCAGGAAGGACTTCAGCCTTTGAGGCTCCAAACTCGCTCAGCTGACGTCGCTTACCTACATTTTTTTCGCTTTACACCTCTTTAGGTGTTTGTATTTATGTATATAGTATACATATAAGTGAACAGAGTTGTAAAATGAAAACAAATACTGGATAACGAGCCACCTTAGCGAGTTCCGGGACTGGAAGGCTGGAATCCATCCTTGACACTGAATCCAGGGAAGAATTCTCGGATTCTCCACCGACAGGACTTGATGAAATCACAGAGCTTTACATCCTCTGCCCTTGTTTATTAAATCACCATAATTATGTTTTATATAGCTAATAGTTTACGATTCCTCTGTAAACCTTGACTCCTATATGCGCTGAACCATTTTTCTGTTGAAGGGTGATTCATATTAGTTACCAAATGGAAGGAATTTTCATTCAATTTTTTACCTTTGATGGTGAAGGAGATTTCTCTCTCTCACAGTCTGTCACTCAACTTCAAAAATTCACTAAAAATCACCCATAGGCATACTTTTGAAAACTGGTTATTGTATTTAAAGTATTCTTAATATAGATTTCTAAAACATTGAAGATAAGCATGTTATTAATTTTATATCTCTCGAATTTACATAAGATGACCCAGTCTGTGGTTTCCAAAATATTATTTCCATTAGATATCTGGTTACCCCAAAGGTGGTAAAAAATAATTAATAACATTTTACAAATTAAGTGTGTTTTATTACACCTACAGGGGCATCAGTCTCCCTCTCTCGGTCGCACTCTCTCTCATACACGCGCACACACACACACACACACACCAAAAAAGTCATATCAATATATATGTATATATATATATATATATATATATATATGTGTGTGTGTGTGTGTGTGTGTGTTCTTATATATATATATATATATATATATATATATATATATATATATATATATATATATATATATATTTTTGTTTGTGTGTGTGCATAATTATGGTTTCCTTTTTTTAATCTTTCTCTTTCTCTCTTCTCTTCTCTTTATGATTAGTCTGTCTTTCTTCGGTTGCTTGGTTTCTTTTGAGAAGTAAAGAGTTATATGGGATAACCTTCCTCTAATTGTTTGTGGTTGAGTTTTTCTTTTCTTAGGAACATTGGAGATTAATTTCCTTTCATTTTCCAGTCTCTCAGGATTTTAAAAGATTGAGTACTTCGTAGGACTCTGGGCAAGTTAAATACCACTTAGTTTATCTTAAGTCTGTATTGAACAGAAGGTTTCAATTATTACACTACACAAAAGCACAGGGAACAGAGGGTATACCGACACAGCCTCCCCGTCTAATGCTTTGTTCCTAAACTGAACTTCTCTGAGAGCTTAATGAAGTCTCAACCTAACTTCTAAAATTAAGCTCCTCCTTAACTTTTCTACTAAGACACATCCCTACTTCTTCTTGAGTGGCTTTCTTTTTCAACTTCCGGTGCCACCCCTGTGTGAATTTAATTGGTTGTCCTAATCTACGGTAACCACCCACTGCAGGTGTCAAAGTTCAGATTTTCCACTGGGGCTACCAACTTTCTGTTTTGGAAAGCTGCTGCCTATGTTTAGTCTCGTTTTTTCAAACTGCTGTTGCTGCAGTCTGTTCCTACCTCACTTCTATCTCCTTCTGGCTTTTATCTACCATAACCTCTACCCTAAACTCTACCCTCACTCATACATATTACCACCGAATGGTGGATTTTCCTAGCTAATTATCCCTAAATATTCTAAGACAGACTTCTGTTGTATTCCTAACATGTGTACATGCGTGTGTTTCTCTGAGTCTTTCTGTGTTGTTAAAAACACACATAAAATCATGTTATATATATATATATATATATATATATATATATATATAATGTAAATTCAATTCTATCGATATGTATTGCTAGTTAACCATAGTTCGATACATTTGGTGATTCAAGGTTCTAAGTATAAATCATGGTTAGGTCTAGAAACTTAAATAAAGAGATCACGGATGCTTTACCTGACCCATTTAAAATTCACGGAAGCAGTGAAAGGAATCATCGAAAAACTGACTTGTAATTTAATGCAAAAACAAATGTATTTTCTTTTCACTTATCTGTGAAGTACCATTGTTCTAAAGACTTTCTTCTTGCTGACTGACTCCATAACGGCCCCAGTCAGGTTGTTGTTGTTTTTTTATTTTTAATGTGGAAAATGAAGTTCACTGACTGACATTCTTTGAGGACTACGACCCGATTTAGGAACAAAAAACGCGCATAATGCACTTCATGCACAGATCAATGCAATTAGTTCTCCCCAGCTTTTAAAGAACAAACCATAGACCGATTGGGATGGATCTAACATAATTTTTTAAATTAACAATGTCCAAACAAGAAGGCTAGTGGAAGGCGCCGCCATAAACTTAGGAGAAGCTCTTTACGGTAACAAGTCGTTGTTTGGGAAGACCCATTAGTCAAGTTTTGCATTTTTAAAAACTTTGTTAAAAATTTTATTTTTAAGACAAGCTCTGTTTTTCCTCCACCTGATGCTGCCCCCTCTTCTGCTCTCCTCCCTCAGACAGATTACAGCACTGGGGACGGACAAAACCCCATTGTCCCTCAACACTTAGGTGCTAATCACCAGGTAGTCGATTTTTCTCCTTGGCGAATAAGCCACCTTTTTTCTAACCGGGAATAAGCACCTAGGTGTGGAATTTCACCCCTTTTAATTAGGTAATAATTAATTTTCACACCTTTAGGTGTGAAAATTTACCATAAAGATAGGAATATAACAAATAAGTATGAAATTTCACAGGTTCCCACGGTCATTTCGGCACCATGCAAAACTCTACAGGTATGAAAACCTTGATTCCAATCCTAACCCCCCAAAACTCCTCATACTCTATGGCAGGTAAAAACACTGATTTCAACCCTAACCCCAAAGGACCTCATACTCTACGGGAGGTAAAAACCCTCATTTTAACCCTAATCCCATAAGAACTCATACTCTAAGGGAGGTAAAAACCCTGATTTCAACCATAAATCCAATTAAAAAACGCAGTTCCAGTATGGCACCATCATCAGTGCCACAAAAATGCAAGAAGGGGCGCAATTCCAATACGGCGTCATCGTTAATGACAGACAGACAGACATTCACACACACACAAATCCTGCGAATGAAGCCGAAATACAAAAAGTCTAAAATACGCAATAAAAAAATTCCAAGAGGACTTGGAACCAAAAACTTTCATGTAGAACTTACCAGAAATCCTTTCGCCGGAACTGTACCATTATTATTCGACGTCTTCCTTCTCCCAATGCGCCTGCGCACAGAAGCTATTGTTTCAAATGGAATTTATTTATTTTGGGGGGAAGAATGCCTTTCACGATGCCTTAAGCAGAGATTATGAGTTAATCTACTAGGCTATAATAATAAGAGTAATAATAATAATGATGATAATAATAACAATAATTAATAAAATAATTAATAATAATAATAATAATAATGATTGCAGGTCTACAATAATATCGCATGTGAAGGTATAAAGTCTTTAATAATAAGAGCTTTCGAACCTTGCACTAGGTTCATCTTCAGTCAAGTGAACATTATGAAGTTAAAAATCCGTCGAAGTAAACTTCTGGACAGGAAAAGTCCACAACGGTGAACGCAAATGAAGGAAGCGCTTAACAGCCCATCTAGGTAATTCCGTTGTTGTTTTTCGAATTCCTGTTTGCTATTCTGCTGGAACGTCTTGTGGGCTGTGATGACGCTGCACAGTGTTCCCCTGGCAGCGCGGCTGCAACAATGCTGGACGTCACGTCACCCGTGCTGTAATCTGTCTGAGGGAGGGAGGAAAAACAGAGGTCTTAAATTAAAATTAAAATTTTTAAAAAAGTTTTTAAGAATGCAAAAATTTACAAACGGGTCTTCCCCAACGAATGACTTGTTACCGTAAAAAGCTTCTCATAAGTTTATGACGGCGCCTTCCACTAGTCTTCTTGTTTGGACATTGTTATTTTTAAAATTATATTAGATCCATCCCAATGCGGTCTTATGGTTGTTGTTCTTAAAAAGCATGGGAGACTATTGCATTGTTCTGTGCATGAAGAGCATATGCGCGTTTGTGTTCCCCTAATCGGGTTGGTAGTCCTCAAAGAATGTCAGTGTACTTCATTTTCCACATAAAAATAAAATAAAAATAAAACAACAAACCTGACTGGGGCCGTTATGGAGTCACCAGTCAGACAAGAAGAAGTATTTGAGAGCAATGGTACTTCACAGATAAGTGAAAAGAAAATACATTTGTTTTTGCATTAAAAAAAAATAAGTTAGTTTTCGGGAATTTCCTTCGCTGCTTCCGTAACTAAATGGCATGTAAAGCATCAGTTGATCTTTATTTTTAGTTCTAGACCTAAAATGATTTATACTTAAAACTCGAAATCACCAAACGTACGAACAAGGTTAACTAGCGATATATATCGAAAAAATTGCATTTACATCTATATATATTATCTATATATATATATATATATATATATATATATATATATATATATATATATGAATATATATATATATATATATCTTGATTTTGTGTGTTTTTTAAACAACACAAAGACGCATACCACACACACACACACACACATATATATATATATATATATATATATATATATATATTTTATATATATATATATATATATATATATATAATATATATATATATATATATATAATATATATATATATATATATATATATATATATATATATATATATATATATATATATATATATATATATATATATATATATATATATATATATATATATATATATATATATATATATATAATATATATATATATATATATATATATATATATATATATATATATATATGTATATATATATATATGTATATAGATATATATATATATATATATATATATATATATATATATATATATATATATATGAAAATATAGATAATATTTATATATATATATATATATATATATATATATATATATATATTTCGATATGATTTTTCGGTGTGTGTGTGTGTGTGTGTGTGGTGTACGACGAGAGCCCACGCCACCGAGAGAGAGAGACTGGCCCCCCTGTAGGTGTATAAAACGCACTTAATTTGAAAAACTTTATTCATTATTATTTTGACACTGGTGGGATAACTCGACATCTAATTGAAATAATATTTTTGTTAAACCACAGACTCGGTCATCTTATGTAAATTCGAGAGATATTAAATTAAAGACATGGTTATATTTAATGTTTTAGGAATCTATATTACGAATGCTTTCAATACAATTACCAATTTTTTAAAATTCTTCCAATAGCTGAGTTGTAGTGAATTTTTAAAGTTGAGTGGTAGTCCTGAGAGAGAGATCTCCTTCACACCAAACAAAAGGTAAAAAATTGAAGGGAAATTCCTTATCCATTTGGTGAATAAATATGAATCACCTTTCAATCAGAAAAAATATATTCAGCGCTTATAGGAGTCAAGATTTACAGAGGAATCGTAAACATTATAACTATATAAAACATAATTATGGTGATTAAATAAGCAAAGACAGATGATGTGAAGACCTGTGACGTCATCAAGTTCTGTCGGTGGAGACTCCAAGGATCCTTCTCAGAATTCAGTGTCTCCAGGAAGGACTTCAGTCTTTGAGGCTCCAAACTCGCTCAGGTGACGTCGCTTACCCTATATTTTTTTTTCGCTTTACACCTCTTTAGTGTGGTGATTTAGGGTGTAGTATACATATAAGTGAACAGAGTTGTAAAATGAAAACAAATACTGGATAAACGAGTCACCTTAGCGGGTTCGGGACTGGAAGGCTGGAGTCCTTCCTGGAGACTGAATCCAGGGAAGGATCCTCGGATTCTCCACCGACAGGACTTGACATCACAGAGCTTTACATCCTCTGTGCCCTTGCTTATTAAATCACCATAATTATGTTTTATATAGTTAATAGTTTACGATTCCTATGTAAACCTTGACTCCTATAAGCGCTGAACCATTTTTCTGTTGAAAGGTGATTCATATTAGTTACCAAATGGAAGGAATTTTCCTTCAATTTTTTACCTTTGATGGTGAAGGAGATTCCTCTCACTCAGAGACTGTCACTCAACTTTAAAAATTCACTAAAATTCACCTATTGCTTATATTTTTAAACTAATAATTGTATTTAAAGCATTCTTAATATAGATTTCTAAAACATTCAAGAAAACCATGTCTTTAATTTTATGTCTCTCGAATTTACATAAGATGACCTAGTCTGTGGTTTCAAAAATATTATTTCCATTAGATCTCTGGTTACCGACCAGTGGTAAAAAATAATGAACAAAATTTTCAAATTAAGTGTGTTTTATTACTACAGGGGGCGTCAGTCTCTCTCTCTCTGTCGCACTCTCGTACACACACACACACAAATCATATAAATAAATATATATATATATATATATATATATATATATATATATATATATATATATATATATATATCTATATCTATATCTATATCTATCATATAATATATATGTGTGTGTGTGTGTGTGTGTGTGTGTGAGTGCATACTTACGGGTTTTTCCTTGTTTAATCTTCCTCTTTCTCTCTTCTCCTCTCTTATGATTACTCCATCTTTTTTCGGTAGCTTGGTTTTTTATTTGAGGAGTAAAGTGTTATATGGGATAACCTTCCTCTAATTGTTTGTGATTGAGTTTTTCTTTTCTTAGGAACATTGGAGATTAATTTCCTTTTATTTTCCAGTCTCTCAGGATTTTAAAAGCTTGAGTACTTCGTCGGACTCTGGGCAAGTTAAAAATCACTTAGTTTATCTTAAGTCTATATTGACAGAAGGTTTTCAATTATTACATTACACAAAAAGCACAGGGGAACAGAGGGTATACCGACACAGCAAGTCTCAACCTAACTTCTACAATTAAGTTCATCCTTAACTTCTACTAAGACAAATCCTACTTCTTCTTGAGTGGCTTTTTCAACTTCTGGTGCCACCCCTGTGTGAATTTAATTGGTTGTCCTAATCTACGGTAACCACCCACTGCAGGTGTCAAAGTTCAGATTTTCCACTGGGGCTACCAACTTTCTGTTTTGGAAAGCTGCTGCCTATGTTTAGTCTCGTTTTTCCAAACTGCTATTGCTGCAGTCTGCTCCTACCACACTTCTATCTACTTCTGGCTTTCATCTACCATAACTCTACCTTCACTCTACATATTACTACCAGTGGATTTTCCTAGCTAATTGTCCCTACATATTCTAAGACAGACTTCTGTTGTATTCCTAACATGTGTACATGCGTGTGTTTCTCTGAGTCTTTGTGTTGTTTAAAAACACACATGAAATCATGTTTAAACTATACATTATATATATATATATATATATATATATTATATATATATATATATATATATATATATATATATATATATATATATATTATATATATATATATATATATATAATATATATATATATACATGTAAATTCAATTCTATCGATATGTATTGCTAGTTAACCTTGTTCAATACATTTGATGATCTCGAGGTCTAAGTATAAATCATTTTAGGTCTAGAACTAAAATAAAGAAGATCAACTGATGCTTTACCTGCCATCTGTTATGGAAGCAGCGAAAGGAAATCCCCGAAAACTGACTTATTTTTTAATGCAAAAACAACGTATTTTCTGTTCACTTATCTGTGAAGTACCATTGTTCTAAAGACTTTCTTCTTGTCAGACTGGGTCACTCCATAACGGCCCCAGTCAGGTTGTTGTTGCTTTTATTTTTATGTTGAAAATGAAGTTCACTGACTAATTCTTTGAGGACAACTGACCCGATTAAGGGAACAAAAACGCGCATATGCACTTCATGTACAGAACAATGTCTCCCATGCTTTTAAGAACAACCATAGACCGAACTGGGATGGATCTAACAATTTTTAAAAATAACAATGTCCAAACAAGAAGACTAGTGGAAGGCGCCGCCATAAACTTACGAGAAGCTTTTTACGGTAACAAGTTGTTCGTTGGTGAAGACCCATTAGTCAGTTTTTGCATTCTTAAAAACTGTTAAAAATTTTAATTTTAAGAAAAGCTCTATTTTTTGCGATGTGTGTGTGTGTGTGTGTATGAGACCGAGCGCGACCGAGAGAGAGAGACTGACGCCCCTGTAGGTGTAATAAAACACACTCATTTGAATAATTTTATTCATTATTTTTTGACACTCGTGGGATAACTAGACATCTAATTGAAATAATATTTTTGAAACCACAGATTCGGTCATCTTATGTAAATTCGAGAGATATAAAATTAAAGACATGGTTATCTTCAATGTTTTAGGAATCTATATTACGAATGCTTTAAATACAATCACCAATTTTTTTATTTTTGCCAATAGCTGAGTGTTAGTGAATTCAAAGTTGAGTGACAGACTGTGAGAGAGTGAAATCTCCTTCACCATCAAAGGTCAAAAATTGAAGGAAAATTCCTTCCATTTGGTGAATAGTATGAATCACCTTACAACAACAAAAATGGTTCAGCACTTATAGGAGTCAAGATTTACAGCGGAATCGTAAACTATTAACTATATAAAACATAATTATGGTGATTAAATAAGCAAAGACAGAGATGATGTGAAGACCTGTGACGTCAAGGCCTGTTGGTGGAGACTCCAAGGATCCTTCTCAGGATTCAGTCTCCAGGAAGGACTTCAGCATTTGAGGCTCCAAACTCGCTCAGGTGACGTTGCTTACCTACATTTTTTTAGCTTTACACCTCTTTAGGTGTGTGTATTTATGTGTATAGTTTACATATAAGTGAACAGAGCTGTAAAATGAAAACAAATACTGGTTAACGCTGGAGTCCTTCCTGGAGACTGAATCCAGGGAAGGATCCTCGGATTCTCCACCAACCAGACTTGATGACGTCACAGAGCTTTACATCCTCTGTGCCCTTGCTTATTAAATCACCATAATTATGTTTTATATAGTTAATAGTTTACGATTCCTATGTAAACCTTGACTCCTATAAGCGCTGAACCATTTTTCTGTTGAAAGGTGATTCATATTAGTTACCAAATGGAAGGAATTTTCCTTCTTATTTTTCACCTTTGATGGTGAAGGAGATTTCTCTCGCAGTCTGTCACTCAACTTTAAAAATTCACTAAAATCACCTATTGGCATAATTTTAAAAACTGGTAATTGTATTTAGAGCATTCTTAATATAGATTTCTAAAACATTCAAGATAACCATGTCTTTAATTTTATATCTCTCGAATTTACATAAGATGACCTAGTCTGTGGTTTCCAAAATATTATTTCCATTAGATCTCTGGTTACCCCAGCAGTGGAAAAAAATAATTTTCTCTCTCTCGGTCGTGCGCTCTCTCGTACACACACAATATATATATATATATATATATATATATATATATATATATATATATATATATATATATATGTGTGTGTGTGTGTGTGTGTGTCTGAGTCTTTCTATGTTTTTTAAAAGCACCCGTAATATCATGATATATATATATATATATATTATATATATATATATATATATATATATATATATATATGTTTGTAAATGCAATTCTATCGATGTGTATCACTAGTTAACCTTGTTCGACACGTTTGGTGATTTCGAGGTCTAAGTATAAATCATTTTAGGCCTAGAACTAAAATAAAGAAGATCAACTGATGCTTTACCTGCCATCTGTTACGGAAGCAGCGAAAGGAAATCCCCGAAAACTGACTTATTTTTTAATGCAAAAACAAATGTATTTTCTGTTCACTTATCTGTGAAGTACCATTGTTCTAAAGACTTTCTTCTTGTCCGACTGGGTCACTCCATAACGGCCCCAGTGAGGTTGCTGTTGTTTTTATTTTTGTGGAAAATGAAGTTCACTGACTGACATTCTTTGAGGACAACCGACCCGATTAAGGGAACAAAAATGCGCATATTATGGCAACTTCAATGCACAGAAGGACAATTGTCTCCCATGCTTTTCAGAACAACCATAGACCGAATTGGGATGGATCTAACATAATTTTTAAAAATAATGTCAAGACTAGTGGAAGGCGCCGCCATAAACTTATTAGAAGCTTTTTACGGTAACAAGTCGTTCGTTGGGGAAGACCCATTAGTCAATTTTTGCAATTTTAAAAACTTTGTTAAAAATTTTAATTTCAATACAAGCTCTGTTTTTCCTCCACCTGATGCTGCCCTCTCTTCTGCTCTCCTCCCTCAGACAGATTACAGCAAGGGGGACGTGACGTCCAGCATTGTTGCAGCCCCGCCGCCAGGGGAACACCGTGCAGCATCATCACAGCCCACAAGACGTTCCAGCAGAATAACAAACAGGAATTCGAAAAACAACAACAGACTTACCAAGCTGGGCTGTTGAGCGCTTCCTTCATTTGATTTCGTCATTGTGGCATTGTCCTGTTCAGAAGTTTACTTCGACGGATTTTTTAATTCATAATGTTCACTTGACTGAAGATGAACCTAATACAAGGTTCGAAAGCTCTTATTATTAAAGGCTTTATACTTTACATGCGATATTATTGTAGACCTGTAATTATTATTATTATTATTATTATTATTATTATTGCCTAGTAGATTAACTCATAATCTCTGCTTAAGGCATCGTGAATGGCATTCTTCCCCCCAAAATAAATAAATTCCATTTGAAACAATAGCTTCTGTGCGCAGGCACATTGGGCGAAGGAAGACGTCGAATAATAATGGTACAAACATTAATCTGTATACGTACCGTGGATTATTTAGTTTACAATACTTACACTACTGTATGATTCTAGTTTATAGTACTTACACTACTGTATGATTCTTCACAGAATGATAATTCTTTGATTACTAAGATGGGAATAAAAGAAATGTTCTGTTGTATTTGCTTTTCATACTATAGTTACGAATCCCTTCATTCCAATACCTATAATGAACAAAGTATTGTCTATGCCTATACTGACTAAACAACAAAAATATTAACTGGAAACAAGTAACTTTTAGATTAAGCCTATCCTGTGCCTTCATTCAACCCTTCGACTAACTGCACTTGACAATTCAGTCTTGTGGTTCGCATCGCGCTTAGCGTTCATCCCTTAACACAACTGACCGGCAAATGATCTAAAACTCTCCTGGTGCTAGTTATATACGCTTGCTGACGGGTTTTTTCGTTTTCAATTGATCTCCACCACTCTGCGTAGAATCGGGCAAGTATCCCCACTTTCTTGTCACACATCACAAACTAAATGTATAACACTAACTTCAATAACATTCTTTCTAACCCCACGTAGCACCCAGCCTTAGTTTTAAGGGCTCAGACCCTCATTCTGGTTCCAAGTCCGGTTAGAAGAATGTAACACGCACTTTAATATTATGTATTAATTATTCCTTTCAGAGCATTGCTTCTTTAACTGGTGAGTGAATTACTCTTCTTTAACTAATGAAGGAAGTCACCCACAGTGAAATTTTCTTTTGGTGCTGAATGGAACGGAATGGGCAAATGATGAGTAAACAACACGTGAAGAGTAAATGACTTCATTTACTTGCTGCAGTTCCTTTGAAGGTGACAAGAACTAGTGGGAATACAAAACGAGGGCACCGTGTCCCTTTTAAAATGCATGAAGAAACCCGGTCGAGATAAACGTTATGCATTAAAGAAAAATGAAGCGAACAGAACTCTAAGAGAAGGAAAGTCAATGGGGACGACAACCTAATTACAGTGAACTCAACATTGAAGATTCAGTGTTAAGGGCAGGAAAAATTGAACTGGATGAGGAAATATGGATGCCATCGTTGAGTATTGGAATCGAAAAAGTTTCTTCCTCGCGATGTTCGACATGACACCGACCAACAAATAATGTTGCTCTATCACAAACAGTATATACGCTCATGAAATGGAAAACGCACCACAACCTGAAGAAAATATATCAACACAACAATTATCATCAATTACTCGAATCAAGGACACAGCCAAAGAAACCGTATACAGGAATTTTACATTGGTAAATATTATAGATATCGATTGATTAATTCCTTCTTGACTTTCCATGCCAATCTCAAACAGCCCATTAAGTGGTTCACATTCCTTTGCAGTGACAAAACTTCTATCGCCCATGATTCCTGAGTGACCGAAGCATCAGCTCGCTACAGACTGTTTGAACCACCTTTCTTTCTTGTAAAGTTTAATCAGCTCACTGACATTTTCATGCCAAAGCATCAACCAACCGTTGATGTATTATTAGCTCTAGAGAGAGTCGTCCCTTCTAAATGGAAACGTCTGATGTGATTGAGTGGAGCAAATAACGAAAGAATATTGAAGATCAAAATAAAGGTAAAACAGGTGTTCTCGTTATATTGACCACAATCACGAAGAGCAACTGAGGCAGATGGAGAAGCAGTTTAAGCAGCCCAGTGAGACGTTAGTCACATGCAGAGTGAAAAATTGAAACCAAATTATTTTACTATGCGAAGCAAAAACAGCTTTCAGATGCTGGCTGAAGAAAAAGACGGCAAGAGGATGGAAACTGAAAGATGGAAAATCTAAACGTATATATGAAAAATGAGTCTGTAATTATAGCCTAAAAAGAGCATGCAGGTGATACAGTGGACAGGGCACCAGTACATGGCGAGAGAATCAATTAGTACGACGGCCTATCAATTAGTAAGACAGCCTTCAAGCAATGGGAAGAGACAAGGGAGGCATGTGGCAAAGGCAAAAAGTATGGAAATCAATTAGATCAACACGGTAGAGGGAAAAGAAATACATTAAGAGGAACCAAGTAGCTAAGGAATGATGAAAAAATGGAGATGAAACGAAAAGAAATCGAACGAAACATTTGAGTTATGCCTTGAACGCCGTTTGTTAAAAACAATAAGATTAAAAACAAATAGCAAGCCAGTTACTGAAGAGCTAACCAGAATGCAGGTACTGTATAGGAAAACCTGATCAAGAAATGTTAAGGACCAGAAGAATGAGCCCTGTAGGGGGATAGTGCGGTCAGTGCACCTCATGCAGTTCACTGTAGGCATTATTTAGGTTCTTTGCGAGCGTGCCTTCGGCCCGTAGCCGCAAACTTTTTCGTTCTGTACCTCCTTTTTTTATATTCTCTATCTTCCATCTTACTTTCCACCCTCTCCTGACAATTGCTTCATAGTACAACTGCGATGTTTTCCTCCTGTTACATACACCTTTCAAACCTTTTACTGTCAATTTTCAGTTTCAGTTCCGAATGATCTCAAAGACCCCAGTGCTTGGCCTTTGGCATAAACTCTATATTCAATTCAGAAGAATGAGAAAAGGAGTAGGGTACAGAAAGGCTGTTCCCCTGTAACTGCTATGTGCAAGTAACGGCATTTTTAGATGAAGAGAATGTAGCCATATTTAAACGAATGGGACAGTGGAGTGGAAAGGAAAGTAATTAAAATCAACGAATCTTACAGTGACTAGAAAGGTAGCAAAGGAAAAGGTAAATAACCAATGCTGTCACAAGTGATGGTCAGGACTGCAAAATATAAGAGTAAGGGACTTTCCATGATGATGTAAAAGAACTGAAGGAGGGAAAGAGGTGTATGTGGGACACCTTTTTCTCGTAAAATGGCAGGCCTTGTACTGTTATGGAGTATTAAGATAGTAGCCATGACGAGAAGAGCCCTGTGTTTACGGAATGGAAAAAGATTGCTTTAAAAATACCTTACTATCAGGCAAGCAAGGCCTGGGCAGTACAAATCATGGGGGCTGACAAATGTCTGATGAGGTCTTCGAAAAGCATCTCTATGTTATGCTAAGATTCATAGCTAAAGTGCAGAGGAAATGTGGTAATGCAAGTGATGCAACGTGGCTGCAAAATAGACCGAGATGGTTTGGAACATAATAGAAAGCGATATAAGGAGCAGCCTGTCAAAAAAGCCTTAGATAAGGAAGTAGTAGGAGATTAAGTAGCAGCAGAAAAATGTGATAGGTCACAGGGAAATCGCCAGAAAATGCACCGAATGAAGAGGAGTGGAGACAAACCCATTCCACATCTTTGAACTTCAAGGGAAAGCTAACAATGATGTTGATGACATCTTCCAATCTGCAAGAGGATTAGCATAACTACCTCCATGAAGTTCTTTAAAAAATACAGCAATTGCTTTGAAAAGCCTATCGTGGAAATACAAGCACATCCTATTAATTGACTGATAAAAATAGCGAAAACGTTTCTCTCTACGACTGTGCCAAAGCTTGCTCTTTAAAAATAGCCCAAAAGTTTCACTCTTAGGCTGTACCTAAGTTTGCTCTAACTAAAAAAAACTAGTTTACTGACTGTCCTTTATTAATTTAGAAACGAGTAAACTACATAAATGTTTTTTTTTACATTTATATTCAGCATGGCCAAAACAATGATCAAAGTAAAAGCTCCCAAATCGATCGATTTTATTTTAAAGGAAACAAGACGGTAACCATCAAAATATACGGAAATTCAGTTGCCTTTGGAAGTTATTCCCTGATACATATAATCAAATACTGATGCAGCTGAAGCATCACACTTGACACTCACTCTCTCAAAACTCGCCAAAGGTTATTGCCAAACGACACACAATCACTTCTCAAGCTCTTCCACGCGGGAGTCGCGTTTCTTTAACGTTCCGTTTTACACATTCTGTTTGTTTGTATGGTGTTTTTACGTTGCATGGAACCAGTGGTTATTCAGCAACGGGACCAACGGCTTTACGTGAATTCCGACCCACGTCGAGAGTGAACTTTATCACTAGAAATACACATCTCTAACCCCTCAGTGGAATGCCCGATAATCGAACTCGCGGCTACCTAGGTGGAACGCAAACATCAAACCGACCACGCCACTGAGGCGCTCTACACATTCTATGATCTCCTGTGGTATAAGAATATATGAAGAAAAACTCATTCTCTTCCAACAGTCAACTTTATTGTATTCCTAATTTCTTGAGTCAATAATTCGACATTATGTTCTTTACCTATTTCAGGTGCTTAATCTTGCATGACTGTTTTGGTACGAGTTATTTCTTTGTGCCAAGGATAATATAGTGGACGAACTAAAGACACTAATTAGCCCTTATAATGTTGATCTTGATATTAAAGCGATCTTGACCTTCACTTTAACAAAGGCTTGATACAAAACAAATGTTTTATATCTTAAGTTTCCGCACATGCAATTCTTAGGGCAAAATAACTGAACTTTATCGTCTATGGAACTATTTGATACAAAAACTTGTCACAAGGAGAGTTTGCTAAAAATTTACTTAACTGTGATAAAATTCTCACGAAAAAAAGTTTCAGAACTTTTACATCATTAAAGTAATAAGTTTGGGATTTTTAAATAGTCTAAAATCGTGCCCAATTGAAGTTTTTATTTTTACGACACTAGCTGTGAAGAGCATACATACATTCAGTTTTTGTAAACTCAGATATTTTAGACAAATTATACTGCTCTAAGGAATGTTAGGTAAGAGTTCCCCTTCCACTATAGTTTTATAATGACGCACCAATCACCATCGACTTTAACAAGAACTACAGAGGTTAAAGGGTGAAAGGAAAGCTTAAAAAAGATTGCAACAATTCTATTTTAAATGCAAGTGTCTACAATAGAAACAAAGCAGTACAGATATTATGATCCCTTACTTGGGGTAAATTCTATTGTTGGGCGTCAGCATTCGTCGTATGTGTCATCATAGTCAAATCCCAGGTTCTCAGGAAGGCTTTACCTGTAAGAGAATGAAATTGACATTCACTTGATTTCTACTAGATTCATGGTAAGAATAATGTCCTATTTTTTTACTTTTTTATATGATATGCTAAGAACCATATCTTCCGTTTAAGAGCAAAATCACTCACTTTGAATATTCTCAGTCACACCTTCCTAATTATGGGAAATCGCGTTTCGCCCTCGACTAATCAAAATAGCATGAATAAAAGGGGGTCCTGGAACCACACTTAGGTTTAAACCCAATCAGCAGTTATGATCAATACCTGACGACTCCTTTCCATTCAAGTTCAACTGTCAGGTTCTTCAGACAGCGCTTCAGCATGAGCAATATATCAGTAGGCTACCACTAATGACCCAAGGACGATCCACCATGTCGGGGGTAATCGAAAACTGCATAACCAAATCTCTCAGTTGAGTATACTACAATGAACTATATTCTGAAATTAACCTAGAAAATATTTATGGCTTGAGTGATATAATATAGCCTTTCAAGCATACATATGTGAAAAATATCGGATACTGAAGTAGATTGAATTCCTTCTCAACATACAAAGAATATATCATCTGCACTCTTGACAAAACCTTTATATATATAAAATCAGGTTTAACCCCTTTACCTCTAAGCTTCTTCAAGGAAAAGTCATTGAAGGTGCTCTTATAAAACATTTCCTTTTTGTTCCCCCTTTGGATACATCATCTAGATTCATTTTTCCTACATCATCATAATGTATACAAGCCCCTCTCCCGTTCTCCACACTCGCCTTACCACACAATTCTAACACAGCCAAACATAAACTCCCAACTTCTCGTTTCGTTAGTTTCATAAACAGCAGAAACTTCGAATACTGCTCTATTTTCTAAACATAAAGGAAACCAGACAGGAATCCTGTCTGCAAACCCTCGAATGTAAGGGAGTTGGCACTAGTATCACAAGCGGAAGGAGAGCCTTAACCTTACCCTCCATTTTTCCAGGTGTATTCCACACAACCTCCTCTATTTCATGTACTAACAAACTAATCCAAAAGGAGGTTGAATTACCCAGAATGGAAAGCTCAACCACACATACCTCTCCTTGCCAAATGAAAAATATGGACCCTTATAATCTCTCTTCATACAGCCGACTCCTAGAAGAAAAAGTGCGACAAATAAATAACCTATTGTTTTTCCTGTCACTTTCCCCTCTATGATAATTCATATAAGACCTGCGTTTAAAAAAAAATAAAACAATTTGACATTATTGGAGTTCCTGAGTTTGGGTACTTGACTGGCTTATAGAGTTGGATCAAATCCATTCAAATAAAAAATCAACCTCCCTCTTGAAATATGAAAAGCCTATGACAGTAATTTCCAATCTAAGAGTCCATCTAACCAAAGCTTTATTGATATCTTTATTCCTCAAGTCCCTATCCTATGGCAAGAAAATTCTACAAAATCCTTCACAGATAAGAAATGATTTAGAATATTGCAGTTATCTTGGATGGGCGAGACGGTAGCTGTATAAAGTTATTCGAATTAATTTCTATGGAACATTTAGTTCACAGGATTCTCAGGATGCTGGATATCAACTTGCGAGAGGTAGTTCAACTCTATCGTTCTGGAAAAAAAAAGTTTTTCTTTACTTTAACATACTAATACTGCCTTAAATTTCATAAGGATAATTTGTAAACAATCCCTACTACTTATGGTATGGAGTTGAATCTAAGCGCTTTTCTATCACAAACTAAAAAAAAATATATATGTATATCAAGATATGTTCATTTCCAGAACTTGAGGCACCAGTACAGAAAGCATCATTGTACATAATAGAACAATACTTTTTTTTTTAACCAAGCACCTATCAGCCAAATCTCATTACTTTGAAAACCGCCCAGACAAGAGGCAAAGCTGATCTTGACAAACGCTGGAAACAAAATAGATCATCACCTTGCCAGCTTTCTTTAAACTCACAACAGAAATCACTCGTCCACTGAAATCAACATACCCCTTGACTAATCGACGTAAACCAAAAACTAAGTAAAAGCGAAAAGTTGCGACAATCACGTTGAAACCAAGGGCAAATTATTCAAGAATTGCTAGGGAAAAAGACAATACGAATTTATTGCCTCGTTATTTCATATATACATGCAGTGCAGAGAGAGAGAGAGAGAGAGAGAGAGAGAGAGAGAGAGAGAGAGAGAGAATGCATATCAGCATAATAATATTGATTATATAGGTAATTCTGATCAGCCACCGAGACCCCTTGAATCATTGTTTAATTCTAAGGACAATTCACTAATTATTCTGGAGACATGGAATCTTGCGCCCACTGGTCTAATCAAAAGACTCCCGCCTTTGTGAAGGCGAACAGTTTTGGGAAATTTCAACTCAAGAGTTTGCATAAAGAAAACAAATAAATTAGACTTCTGACTTGAATGTGTCGACTGCAAGAAATGATCCTCACGATTTCCCACTGCTACGAAAGGTATTCAAATACCCACATGCTATTGTTTTACGGAACTAAACTCCACATCCTTGCTGATGTTCTGATGATGAAACGGTTGCATCAGATCCGAAATCTGTTGATCTAGCTAGTACCACATGGAGAGGAAATACATGACCAGGTCAAATGTCTTTATGTCAGGGCCATCAGACTGTTAGACTACGTCCCAATTGGTGGAACTTTGTAAATACAGGAATTAGCACTAAGCATGTTACGGGTAGAACAGCTGGTACTAGAAGCACAGAATACCTAGACCCTTGCCTGTATTACCTTGGGATGTAAAGGAAAATTTTGCAACACAATGAAGAAAATCTTGATAGCCTGTCGTATTACATCCTTGGCCATAAGTAGACTTTCCCTTCCCGCGGACACTGGGTCACTTGATCCTTCTCAAGTCTGGATGAGGGGCGGAAATATATGTTCTGAATTAAACGGCCAGAAACACTTAGGAGACGGAAGGTTATCAATACTAACCTCGCACCTGACTAGCTTAACCTTGAACTGTAAGTTACTGCTGCCATTACCCGTAAAATAACAGTGGCCTAAATTTTCTTCATTCACTCTTCGATACAGAAAAGTCAGTATTTTACGTGCACTGCCTGGCGCCATCCCTTTGTGTTGATTATTATTTTAACAATGATGCAACTCATACAATCTAATGGGAAACCCCGTACTCTTTAAAACGTGTTTTGTCGCTTGTCCGTCAAGACTGTTATATGGTTTATGCACCATTTACTAAATAAAATATGCACTGTATGCAGAAATGAAAATATTTAATTTTGCCTATACATTTCTTCTACAGCTAAGCCAAACGTTTTGTTTTGCAGATATGGCGACATTACAACATTATGATCATGCTGCATTGATAGCCAATTTTCTCAGCAGTCTTTTAAAGATTGGTAAATGATTTTCGCGGCATTTATCATGGCCAATGTGTGCTATATGTACAAATAAAAATATTTGTGTCGATAAAGTCGACCAATTTGGCAACGCTATGTGCCTTTCTTATCAACATATTCGTTTTATTCTCTCGAGGGGAAAACTATTTATTTGTCATTTCTTCTTATTCATGGAGTGTCCAGACTGACAGGCAGTAAAATTTGACGTCATGCTAAAATAATTGGCATCTCCAACGCTGCCATCCCATAGAAACTTCATCCACAGTCATAATAACATTATAATAATAGCCTAGGTTTAATAGCGAGATACCTAACAGCCAATATTCAATAGTCTGTACAATAATTTCATCGGATTTTAAAATTTACTCTGATACTATTAATAGGGATACAATTAATATTGTATTTTGCAGGGCTATATAAAATCTTGCCGTTGCCAGTACTAATAAAATTGGAGAACACTACTTTTAAGTGATCTGGCATATTAAATTCAGTGGGACAGGTATCTGCCGACAGCCGAGTCCTGTGCATACCATGATTATATGGACTGAGGGAAACTCTACATGCTAATTTATTAGGCAACATGAATTTAATGTTATTAAATTCATGTTGCCTAATAAATTAGCATGTAGAGTTATTAGCTAAAAACAGGCGTATAGTTGGCTGTAAGTTGACTGTGATCTAACCATGTTTAATTGAGGTTGTTCCAACACAGTTACATAGATTTTCATGGATGAAAAAATGTCACTGTCGTGTGAAATATGATCCCCTGTTCTTTTGTAATCCTGTTTCTGTATGGAACACACTTGATGGCCCAACACTGGGTGTCAGAAGAGGCTTTTTGCTTCTGGTCTCTGCAGTCGCTGCTGCTACCATTTCTGAGAATCAGCGCATAACAATGGCGCCTTACCTTATGCACAAGGGATCGTCATTTGTTAGTCCAATCTCTCCCCTCTATATCTATGACTGCAACCATCATAACCTTATGTGCATTAAATAACAAAGCAATAGTAATTGGAAGCAAGTACAGAAAGCCACAGTGACAAAGTTATTTGGGAAAAACAACCACTCAACTGGTTAAGCCTCTAAGGTACTGCTTAATATCTTATGAGGGATGAGGCGCCAACTGCTCCCCCCCCCCCCCCCCCCCCACCCCCCCCCCCCCCCCCACAACATTTCCCATTACAAGCACTTTTGACCAAGTAGAACTATTGACCAAACGCCCTTAGGAATACTACCTTTACTTAAAAATGATAGGGAAGAATTTAACTGAAATACGAACATTGTAGAAAGGCATATCAAGACTTGAATAATCAATGCCACGAACACATGGAATAATAGATCTACTGTAATCGGCAAAGTGTCTATGTATGCAATGCTTCAATAAATCATGGAAATTGGATTTTTTTTTTGGGGGGGTGACTTGGGGGGGACGTTCAGTTTGTTTACTAATAAAGATATCGTCAATACCAAATCCTTGTGGAGTTTATGTAAAATGAATTTAACTCGTTACGATTGAGCATGCTTACAGTTTATTCTGACCTTACAATATATCGCGAAACTGATATATTCATGATATGATGTAACGAAATATGGATTCCGTATTCTCGTACTTAGCTACGTGGTTGACGACTTTCAGTTCAGTTATTTCGTCAAAGTCAAGTGACTCGCAAATGCACCACTGTCCGAAAGTATCCAAGAATTCACACAATTAGCGTTCTTGTGAATTGTGGGGAAATATAATGGTACTGAGTCAAGTGAGCAAATGGGGTAGTAGTCAAAATTTCCGGGAAGGTCAATAGATCAACCACTTGAAGTCGTTAAGCAGGGAAGTGCTTCGGTCATATACTCCTCGAAAACCTTGACAAAATCTTAAAAGCTTGAGATTAGACAGTTAAGGAACTTGAACAACTTTTCACTGTTGAGTTTTGCGACGTTTCTGATTACTTACTATAGCGCTCATTAGCCGGCAGAGTGACAACTCTAAAAGCAGTTCAAAGTTTAAAACTCTCTATACTTGTCCATTGATTTTAAGAGGTTTCTTTTACTGAGTGGTTAGTATAACAAATACAAATAAGGCGTTTTTGCCACTATATGGAGCAAATAACGGGCTATCTGCTGGTATCAGTAAAAAAAGTATTTTTTTAGATGTGTAGCTCTTCGGGCAAATGAGCGATTATTTCGACAAATATTTTGCCCTCCTCAGCGTCAGTACTAGTTACTGAACCGTTTACCTTATCTCTCTCTCTCTCTCTCTCTCTCTCTCTCTCTCTCTCTCTCTCTCTCTCTCATGAAATAACACGTTTTCTTTCCAGGAGATAAATTTGCAGTTGGAACTTGAAACTTAATAACGAATGTAAGAGATTATAGAATGAAATTCTGCGAAATATAAAGAAAAAAGCGTACTCGCAAATGCCACTTTGTCTCACAGCAGCGTCCGTTCGTAAGGCCTCAGGCTCTAGGGATTAACAGCAATACATTAGCTGGGCTGGGTGCCTTTCATAGTTGCACAGATAACCATGATGATCTGAATGGCATGGATCATGAAAGCCCTTCATAAGTTAGTCGAAGTTTCGTGTATTTCCTATTCACTTAAATAGAACTTACTGAAGTTTGTTCGATATTTAAATAAAAGCCGCTCAAGAGCATTTCATTCAAAATCAGTAGAAGTAAGTTACATATTTCGAGAAGCCAATCAAATAATTTTTTAAGTTATTCATTAATACTCTACCCAAAATTAAGAAATCTGTAGTTTTATTTGATTTCCATACTTATTACTCTGCCTCCGAACGCTCTTGGTTACAGTGCTAGTCAGTATACACAGTTTCCGCACTGCACTGCCTTGAATATACTTGAAAGCTACAACTAACTGATTAACCTTCTGATTTCATCAGCATACAGACTTCCGCCGATTTTTTGGGATAAATTATAAAGCCGTCAATTTTTTCCGTTAAAGTAACTGCTTACGCTCGTGATACCACCTTTGACTTTGATTGAATAAGTTCATTACAGAATCCACTTATCAAACATGCTCGTTTTTTTTTAATGCCTGGCTTAACTCTCACTTCCCCAGTTATCTCTGCATTACATTCTTTTCAACCGGGTTCTCTAAAAGACCGAGAATCCTGCTCCTCTTACTTCCCTTTCCCTTACCTAAGCCAAGATCATTACTCCTACGGACAGATCCACCGTTGCCACAAGGCCATCTTCGCTAAACAATAACAATGAAGTACCTTTTATGGAAAAAACTCAACACAGACTCTGAGTGTTCCGAGACTTTGGTGCATCTAGAGGCAGGGCATGAAACGCCTCGCTGAAATATCTAGGTTTACAATAGAAGTAAAATGGCTTTCTAAATCTAACGTACGTAATACGTCCTCCCCCAGATTGCAAAATAAGGTAGATCTAGGTAATAACTCCGCGTCGGGTATTTCTTTATAAATAACTGTTACCTATAGCATGTGGGTTGCTTTTTAAGAATTTACAGTTATTTTTGAGGGCCGAGGTATTTCTACAGAAGCAATCCGCGGTGGCTTAGACTATGGCAATTGACTGATTCCTATGTTATTTTAGTTACTGTACAAGATTTAAAAGTAATATCCATTCGGCCGGCTGTAACTAAGCAGTAATTGACCTTTGAAAGTTACATAATAGCCGCACCAAACTCAAAGGTGTATTAAAGTTTGGTCCAACCAAACGAAAAAAATATTCCTTACAACCCTTGTAAAGCAACTAAAATAACATAGCAAATGTTCAATTGTCCATAGTCTAAGTCACCGAAGAACGGTCCTATAGGAAGGTACCAAGTATTCGTTACGGTGAAGGAAATGTAAACAGAGCCGCCATGTTTAAATTCCCCAACCACCACGGAGCCATATGTTCACTAAGGGGGGGGGGGGGGTAACGCACAGGAGGTGGGCGGGTAAGGTGGAAGGTACGAGCTGTCTTAGCAGCACCCCACTGAATAGTAACATACCTTGACGCAACTTTCGGCGAAAGCCTAACACTCACTTTCCTAAAACATAATAATTAAGAATAATGTTTGGACCTTACCTTAAAGGGGTGGAGGTACAAAGCAGCAGCTGCCTTTAAGAATGCGTGGAGGTGGGTCTTGGGTTCCTCAAAATGCAGCTTGAAATAAGCAACAGCCAAGTAGCCAACGAAGTTATACATTCTCCTCCCGTATCTTGGAGTCGACTGCCGGAGTTCCCTCCACCTCCTCTCGATGGGCACCGGTTTCTGGGTCCACAAAGTTCATCGAGTGGTTTGACTGTCAAGTGAAATAACCTTCATCTCGCAGGCAGTCATAGCCCTCCAACAGTCAGAAAATAATAGTGGTACCCGGCACAATGTATTCTTTGATAACTGCAAGCAGAGTCCCACTCGTCCTTGTCGGGTACGGGAACAACGAAAAACTCCCGGGTCTGCCTGCAGATACCACCAAATACCCACTGGCCTTCGATGAGGCGACCTACGTTGTATTTTCTTCTCCCAAACTTCGCCTCGTCGATTTCAACAATTGTGCCGGGTCCACCTATTTGCTTCTTCTGTTGGAAGCACCAATTAACTATGACCTGAAATAAAAGTCAGTGTTAGGGGAGGTAATTAAGTAGGGAAATTTCATAATAATACAAGGCAGGTTGTGTATGAGAGAGAGGGAGGGGGAGGAGAGAGCGGGGGAGAAGGAGGGGGTATGAATGGAAAATGGTGAGGGGATAAGCAAAATACTTTATTCCAGAGAAGCGGGCCCAATCATTAATTGTTGAGTCCGACAGTCCAAGTTCGTTCTCGCAACCTTGTAAGAAAAAAAATCACTCACATACAGGTATGCGAAGAACAGAACTGTCTCAACATCAAGATGGACCCAGAGAACCAAGTGCCCTTAAACAAGGAAAAGTAGTAAGAACAGCGTTTCTTCGCTTTCTTACTATGCGGTTGATAAGACCGGTCACACCTAAAGGTAAACGTGGAGGGAAAAACACCAATTATAAACATGAAAATATGGAGTAGGTCATAAATGGTATAGGTGTAATATAATATTGCCATTAATCTAGGGGCCGGGTCATATCACGGTTACATGTTAAGAAATCCAACAAACTATTCGTAAGGTATTTACCCTTAAAGCCACTTTTTTTGCGATCATAGGGTGCACGCATTCCCACAATGGGGGCAAAAGACCTGTTCCTCAGGGGCCGCTGGTCCTTGGCCCATAAACAAGACAGCCGTTATAATTACCGTCTGAAGTAATTAGGCGAAAAATCTTTGTAACTCGAATGGGGCAAAAGACCTGCTTTCCTCGGGAGGCCGTGGGTCCTGGCACAGACCGCCGTTCATAATTACCCGAGTAATGGCGAAAAACTTTTGTAACGAATGGGGAAAAACCTGCTTTTCAGGAGGCCTGGTCCTGGCAAAAACTGATTAAGTCCGATCATAATTACCTGAGTAAAAGGCAGAGAAATCTTTGTAACTCATGTAACAATTGTTACATTTGATGTTGGCAAAGAGTTCCTGGTGAGGGGCTGGGGCGAGCGTGAAGTTGATTGCAGCAGTGGATGTCATGGTCGGCAGTTCAAGTGTTGGCGTTCTAACAGTTAGCTGGTGGCAGGAGGCCAGACCGTAGAAAAAGAGGGTAGGAGAGGTGGGGTGGAGTAGTAAAAATGCTTTGATGCTATTGGTTGAGGCAGGGTGGGTCTGAGGTAAATGAACAAGCACTTAACAAGCAACTAAGTTTTGGCACAATGGCTTAAGGGTAATAAAAGTAAATGGGCGGTAGTTAAGCTAACTAAATGTAAAATGTGGGATGCGGGTTCAAAATATGAATTAAAATACAAATACATATATAACAGGCCCAGGAGGGGGTGGGATTTTAAGTCCTGGGTGTAAAGTGTTAATAGGGCCTATAGTTGTTTTAATAAATACAAAATACCAAATTAAACTAGGTTAGCATATAACATTAACTAAGCTTAAACTTTGTAGGGGATGTTGCCTGACCAAGGGTGGGGTTGGACCTGCTGTAACCCCCTTAAAGAACCAAACCAACCTAACATAAACTAACCTAGCAGGGGATGTAACCTTACCTAGTAGGGAACTTAACCTAGTAGGCAATGTTGCCTGACCAGGGGGGCTTTGCCCCCCGTACCCCCCCTTAAAGGCCTAACCTAACCTAGTAAGGAATGTAACCTAACCTAACCTAACCTAGTAGGGAATATTGCCTGACCAGGGGCTCGCCCCCCCGTTACGCCCCCCGTACCCCCCTTAAAGGCCTAACCTAACCTAGTAAGGAATGTAACCTAACCTAGTATGGGAACATTGCCTGACCAGGGGGGGCTTCGCCCCTGTACCCCCCCTTGAAAGGCCTAACCTAACCTAGTAGGGAAATACTAGGCCTAACCTAACCTAGTAAGGAATGTAACCTAACCTAGTAGGGAACATTGCCTGACCAGGGGGGCTTCGCCCCCCCGTAACCCCCTTAAAGGAAGGCCTAACCTAACCTAGTAAGGAACCTAACCTAATCTAACCTAGTAGGAAATACTAGGCCTTAACCTAACCATAGGTAAGGAATGTTAAGTTGGGAACCCGAACCTTTGTACCCCCCGGTAAGGGAAAATATGTTCCTTCCACCTAACCTAGGGGGGCTTGGCCCCCAGTAGGGGGGTTCTACCCCCCCTTAAAGGCTCCTTCATAACTTAACCTAGTAGGGAATACTTAGGCATAACCTAACCTAGTAAGGAATGTAATTAACACTAACCTAGTAGGGAATATTCGCCTGACCATGGGGGCTTTGCCCCCAGTACCCCCCACCCCTTAAAGGACCTTAACCTAACCTAGTAAGGAATGGAAACCTATACCAACCAACTAACCTAGTAGGGAACATTGCCTGACCAGGGGGGCTTCGCCCCCCCCCGGTGTACCCCCCCTTAAAGGCATAATCCTAACCTAGTAAGGAAACGTAACCTAACCTTAACCTAGTAGTGAAATACTAGGCCTAACGTAACCTAGTAAGGAATGTAAACCTAACCAACCCTAAACCTAGTAGGGAATATTGCCTGGACCAGGGGGGCTTCACCCCCCCATATACCCCCCGTAAAGGCCTACCTTAACCTAGGTAAAATAGTAATAACCTCCTAACCTAGTAGGGAATATTGGCCTGACCATGGAGGGCTTGCCCCCTGATTGGCCCAACCGGCCCCCTGTTAAAGGGCAACCTAAACCAAATTAACCTTTATTAAGTAGGAATGTAACCTAACCAAACCAAACCCCCCCCCCCCCCACCCCCCCCCCCCCCCCGCTATCCACCCTTGAAGAACTAACCAACCTAGCCTAACCGGGTAACCCCCTTCAAGGAAGTAAAACTAGTAGGTAAACCAACATATAACAAACTAACCTAGTAGGGTATGTTGCCTAACCGGGGGAGGGGATTCGGCCCCAGTAGGTAAAATGACATATAAACCTAACTTTGATGGGTGTGGAAGTGTGGTAAAATGTTAAAAGTAACCATACATAACTGCATAATAGTAAGGAAACTGGAAGGGAGGTGTACTAAATTGTAATGTCTGTAAAACTGTATAATGGAATATATTTAAATGTAGGTTATATAATAATAATGGCAAACTATATATTTAAATGTAGGTTTTATAATAATAATGGCAAACATTAATCTAGGTATTGGTATCGGTGAGAATGCATTGTACATGGTGTAACGTAAAGAGCCAGTCGTGAATACTGGAAAGGGGAGGGATTTGACTTGTGTATAAATGATATAGGGAGTGTGTATGTAATATGCAACGCAATGTGCAATTTCACGTAACAGGTAGGTAGGTAGGTATTGAAACGTCCTAAACTGAGTTCTATATCAACACGTAGGCATTTTTAAGGTGTCTGTCCTCAACGTTATAACATAATATTTCAAGTTATATATGGTGAAATGATTAGTGGGGATATTTCAAAAACAGTTATTATACAAATACTATGGAAAAAAGGAAAAGGAATAAACACTAGAATTCACATAACATGTTTAATAAACAAATTAGGTAAATGCTTTTATGTAACTCAACGTATGGTTACACCACCAATCCTTCACTCAGTCCGGTAGCAATGCAGGGGTCATACTGTAACGTGTTTGGCTAAATACATGTATCCCTCCATAAACCCCCATTTCTTTCCTCACTAAGAAGTCTGAGTTTAGGCCAAAAGCTCCCTTACAGTTAGCGCATGCGCAGTAGCATTAGCGCATGCGTAGTAGGATTCAGTGTTGTGGTAGTAGTAGTAGTAGACGAATATGGATGTGGAACGGCTCCACTATCGCTAGTTTTGTTATCTCTTTATTTCCGCCTGTATTTCGTGTTTTTAAAAGTGATAAATGTGGGAAATACCACAATAACACGGCAAAAACTCCCCCCAAGTGGTTTCTCCCCACCCAAAAACCCCAAAAAACCCCGGTCCTACTGGGGTCCCCCTTACCGTAGGATAGAGTTGGGGTTTTGTCCCCACTCCCCACCCAAAACCCGGTGCCCAATGGGGATCCCCTTTACCGTGGGATAGAGTTCAAAGGTAAATTAGAGTCGTCCGAAATAAATATTACTTCAAATTCTTGTTCAGGAGGTAAAACTGCATAGAAAAACCGCAACTGCCATACTCTGGGCCGCCGTGGATAGGTACACTAAAATCTACCACCGGACCGACTGTAATTAACCCCCTGGGTCCAGTACTAAACATAGCGAAGTGCGTTTGAAGCCCTAATCCCTAGTGGCTGTCGTATTCTTGGGAACGTACATACCTTGCAGTCCGTGCGGAGTTACTGCCTTTAACTATCAAATTTAACCCAACGGGATATGTACTTTTTCCCAATATATTGATTCCATGTACATTGCAATGAACCATAGCTCTTCAAGTACTAATCGAATATAACCGGTGATGTAGCACTCATGCCTGAATACCAAACGCTCACGACCTTGGAATCCTAAGTTCTAGCACTGACCTATTGCAAAGGCAGTTCATACACATGAAATTCAGCGTCCTTCAGTGGGACTCTACAGACATATGCTTTCCTATACGGATAAAATTTCTCAACAGAGGCCTCCGGAAAACAACAGATACTACAAGTTCCTCTCGGCTTAACACCTTTAACTATAGCGAATCGAAAATCTATGTGTAACAATACAACCATGCTTCTCACGTGTTCATAATCAGTGAGTTCTTAACACAACAAACCAACTCACCTTCATGAACGCCAATATATTGATTATTCAGGTTCACAACTTCACATTGTCACAATACAATTTTGCCGGAAGACGACCGAACATGGCTGAACGAACCCAGTGTTACAGTTTGACTGACAACAGCAAAGACTATACACGAAAGATGGGAAGCTCAAGACACAGCCGCATCGGCCGCATACAATTTAGTACCTGGCATGAAATGAAGATGGCGGTAGCATTGCACCTGCTTACATCGTCTGTTTGTTTACTTTTTCACAAAGCGGGGCATTCAATTTCAATCATGAGTGGGCGAAGCCATCATCACCCGTGTGTGGTTTGCAATAGGACGAAAAATGATTTTCCCCATCTGATTTGTCATGCTTTTCTCGAATAAAGAAAGGTAATAAAATAATTTCATCTGTTACAAAGTACATGATGACTTTTAGAGAAAATGAAGAAATAAAATAGACCAAAGCAAAATTGAATGTCGGTGCAATGTTATTCCAAAGAAATAAATATTGGAAAATAGGTATTTACAATACGGTGGACGCCTCTAAGCAGAAAGAAAATATTATTATATGTGATTTTCGTCTAGAAAAAAATATTTGCCATTTGAAACCCCAACAACCAACCTACCTTCCTGGTAGTGTAACATCAGTAGCCTAATCATGTCAACAGTAAACCTAACCATATCAGCAGTACCATAACCATGCCAACAGTTACCTAACCATGTCAACAGTAATTTGCAATGGAAATGAAGCTATCTTGCAAAACATATCAAAATCAATAGAAAAACTTTATTTTTCTTGTCATTTAGAGGCGTCAATTGTATTTCAAATAAATACCTTAAAGTTATATTTGCATATCTTGAAAATCTCTAGAAATATGAAATAAACATACCAATTCCTATCACTGTCATACAATTCGTGGAATATTGGGTCTCCATGCCTTTTCCAGATAGGCTACTCACAGCAACTTTGATATACTGTATATATACTTTAGTTATGTTATATTCTCAGCAGCTTACCCTTGGGTTGTAGTTATAAATGTTTACCTTAATTTTTCATTAATAAACAAACTATTTAGCAAACCAAAGTTGTTTCATCAGGAAGGATGGATCTTGTGGGAGCATTCATATGGGAGAGCATAAGTAGGTAGTTAAGTTAGTGTGTCTAACTTTAATTTCAAGTTCACTAACCTTTTAAATCTATGATTTGGAATTTTCTTACATGTCATTGTAAAAAGCATTCAAAATAAAAAAAAAAAATTACATGCAAACCAGCATATCTGCTCCCACAAGATCCATTCTTACCGTTTCATCTATGTTTCTGCATTATATGTTCATAATTGTTCAATTTTTTTAAAAATGACTTGTAATTGGTACCAACACCCCACATAGTATTCCAAAGTAAATTTACCACTTTGGCAGCAAATGTACGCAGTAATACATTAGTAATAAATTGGCAAAATAATGACTATAATGAAAGAAAAAAAATGAGAAAGGTATTAAAGTGACTCATCAGTAAAATAATGTCTATAATATTTTTTTTTTTTTTTTTTTTTTTTTTTTTTTTCAGGCTTTTAGGCCACTTCCTGACTTTGACATTAACAAAATTCTACCGTATGTATTTATTCAGTTTCATTGATTTAAAATGAAGATTACTTATGCATGTACTGTATTTATTTTGTTTTTGCATTCCTATGTTTTTTCCTGTTGCATGATAGCATCCTTTCAATATATTATGTTTATCAACTTCATTATACTGTACTGTATTAATTTCTTGAAGTTTTGTATTTTTTTTTACTTAATTTGATATACAGTATTGGCATGCTTACATTTTTTATTTCTGACCATGACAGTTTTTTGTTGATGATATCCCTTTTTTTTTTTTTTTTTTTTTTTTTTTTTTGAAAGTTTTGAAATCTAATTGTTTTGGTTGAATGATTTATCTGTGGTTTGTTTCCTATTTGATTTGTGATTTTTAAATTTTTATTTGTGCTTTTGATGAAAATTAAGTTAAACCTAGATTTTTGCTTATACAGTATTCTGTAAAATACAGTATTGCATTTGTTATAAAAGGGTACCTTACTTTACTACTTTGTTGTTGTACTTTTCTTAGTTTTATTAACAAATATTGCTTAACTTTTTCCTAATCAGCATGCAAGTTAAGAAAGTCTGCTTTTTCATTTTGATTTCATATTATTGGTTTTGATTATCCCATGTTTTGTTTTTGCTATTTAAATTCTGATATACTGCATGTTTTGTTTGCATGACTTTTGTATGACTGTTGCATGCAAATGAAGCATGTGCCATTTCTTTTACTTTGTTTATTTGTTCTTTGCAAGAACATTTGTGTATAGTCGCTTAGGTATGTACAATATACAATCATAAGCACAAGCCCAAAAAAAGGAAAATAATTACTGTATACTATATTTGGTGAAATAATAAGATAATATGAGAATAAGTTGTTTCATTCTAACTGCCCTCTCAATTTAGATAAAGATACTTAGCAATTAAATGTTACATTAACTGAAGGATTTTATTTAAATGATTCAGAAATGCCTAATATATGTCATAAGCTATGATAGAGCCCTATAATCATGTTAACAAGCAATATTAATCGATTTAGTATTCAATAATTTATAAAGAGAAGTTTATTGCAACATAAGAATAAAATTTTAACATTTAAAAAAGCCGCGCTACACCACAGCAGAGTTTAGTTGAGGCATGATCAATAGATGGCGCGCATTCTGACGGGTTGGATGATGTTTTTTTAATGGTATTAATAGTCAGTTTCCCATCTTTCGTGTATAGTCTTTGGACAACAACAGTTCAGAAAGCTTTCTAGCCAATCACAAAAGTCCACGCAGCAACCTTTCGCAAAGGAGGAAGCAAGGTGAATCCTGATTGGCTGTGCGTGTGTGTGTGTGTGTGTTAGAGAGAGAGAGAGAGACTCACTCACTGTGGATTGTGGCTTCAATATTCTTTAGTAAATGGCACAAGAAAAAAATAATCAATTCCAATTTGTCCCAATTTACCTTGATAAGTTGTTTCCTCCAGTTTCTCTTCCTGAACCTCAGGTGAGTTTTAGAGGCCACTAGGCGGAAAGACACAAAAAGCCAGTGCAAGGAGTGAGATACACCAACGCCCTCATTCATGGAAACCTATACACGATCTCCCCTTCGCACCTCAAATAAATGTTAAAAGCTCAGTATCTATTTTTTTCCGGGCAATTAGCTAAAAGCACTAAAGCTAAAATAAATCAAAAAGTAAGGTAGACCTCAAAAGTGTAACTTCCCAAGAATCCTGAAAGGTTGTGGCACTCATACAAACACACATAATTCACGCCCTAATTCTCCTGGGGACAGTGCCATTTCCACATTTCATTTTAGATTCCTGCATTAGCTTTTCATTAATTACGATGGAGTGAAACCCTCTTAACTTACCAGACTATCGAACCGATAACATGAACTTCCTCATGGGAAGCCTCAGACTTGAGATCGTTTCATGAAAAGACGACGAGACGCTTCTATTGACCTAAGCATTCAGTCATGTAGTTGGGGGTCTGTCAAAGTTTCTGTCGTGTTTTCATATACACAAAAAAAGAAACGTACTAGCAATGTACACAATCGAGACAGCCAAAGACATAGAACTAGTTCACTAATGAGAGCACCCAATAAAGCACTCGGCAGCGATTAAATAACCTGCCCAGATGAATGCATGGTATCATTATTATTATTAATTTCAAGAATGTGCGACATAATCTGGACAGTGACAAGAAGTCAATCACTGGAATAGCTAGAAATTTCGGTGCCTTTCGTTAGAAATTTTAGCATTCAATAATTATTCACACCTAGGCGGAGGCGAATCTGGTAAGGAATTGAATGCGAGGACATGGAGATGCCATTTTACAATTGTCGCATGAATGTGTTTGACTAATCTGTCCAAATCCGTTCTCCCGTTCTTGAGACATTTTGCTAATACATGTACATGGTGATGTATCATAAACGAATCGAGTGTTTATGTGCTTATAATCATGGAGTCCCGTAACTAGGCAATCTCTCGTTAAATTTGTTGATGGAGGAAATCAAATGACAATCGCGAGAAATTCGTTTATGGCGAAAATGTACTCCTTCTACATACGGTCTTACGAATCTATTTAAATCACAAATTGTATCCAAAACTAGACTCGACAATACATCACTTGAATGTACATTGCACGAATACGCCAAGTGCACTCTCACATGGGTGTATAAGGAAAACACGCATGCATGCTATCACATTCGTGAATTTACGCATAATATTACTCATATTCGAATAATTATGCATACCAGTCATTTCATCCATGCAATAAACATCTTCCCTCGGCTGCACGAGAAGAGTAGTTCGCCATGTCATGCTACCAAAGCCTACTCCAACTAAGTACTTCTTATCAATAAATGCTTGAGAGAGAGAGAGTGCGCGCAGGAAAAAGGCTTGATGTGTTAACGCAAAAAAGAGCTAAGAATATGCAAATCACGCGATGAACGTCAGATACCAAGTTCCTTCCACTGTGAGTCTAACACAGAAATTGGAAGAATTACCTTCCGAAAAAATTCTCTTTATCATGAAAAACTGTCCATTTCTGCAAGAGAGGCATCATACCATATTCCACTGCGTTCCAGCCTGTGGGAGGTTGTTTGTTGGTATAGTAGAGGAGGAGTGTTGTGGTAAGGAACTAAAAATGGAAGCAACTGATTTTTGAATGGATCATTTGTGTGTGAGCATGTGTTTTGTGTGTGTGCTTGCGAGAGAGAGAGAGATTTTGACATTATTACTGCAACTGCCACAACATCACATCCAATACATTAAGTTGATAAACTAGTCGATAGAAATTTCTTCTCCTGTGCGAAGAATAAAACAAGAATATTCTTGAATATGATTAAGTGAAACGAAAAATAAATGGACTAAGGATGAGTTGAAATCCTGAGGGAGAAAGCGGACAGCGCCTTTTCTCAGTAAAAACGAATGGATGATGATGAACGGCTTTTTGCATTTGGATTGAAATGACAGGGAAATAAACCGATGCTACTCAGCCGTAATAAATCTCAGGGTAAAACAGTTATTTTGATGCTTCAGGAAATCGTGTTCAGTTTTCTCCGAAGAAAATTAAATTTTGCTTACTTTATATATTCACTTTTTGTAAATCCCGTAGTTTCATAAAAAGGGTGAAGTTGCCCTCGAGTCAAAAAAAGTCTTGATTACGCCGAAGCTTTTCCGAAATAAACTCACAGCAAGCAAACAAAAATTCACCAAGACTGAAATAGAAACCAATTGACGTCACCTATTCACTCGATGTCGAGGGAAAAAACTAAAATCTCCAAGGAGACAACGGTACAAAAACAAAAAAGTGTAAGTTTAATTTAAAAAGCAGTTTTAGAGATGAACATTTTTCCACATCTTCAGTATGAAGACGCACCTGCGTTCTTTTGGTTTAGGATATGTAAAAGAAGGTACGAATGGCAGTAAAAGTGATAAATTTTCATAAGTCCATACAGTGAGGAGTTGAAACAGCAATTATTAGTCTTTTGTGAATATTGATATGTGTAATAATAACGATCTCTACTTAGACCTCACATTTATAAGAAAAGTGATCAATTAGGATGAAATTGAAAATTGAAAATATGCACTAGCCAGCACAAAAAACAGTTCACCTCCTGCTTCTATTTTTCTCTGATGTCTTACATTATCAGTAAATTTCCGCCAGGAATACCCCGAAGATTTTCCTTGTTAGTAATGGCTAGGGTAGTCTTAACCGCGGACAGAACTCAAAACTACATCAGCCGAAACTAATCACCGAAGCTTACTTCTGCATTCAAGTAACTGCGGCATATATTGCTATTACTGTCAGAAGCAGAAGCATCCTGCACTTGTCCCTTTCTCTGTTTTATCGGCTAATTCTTGAATTTAGTTTTAATAGGTAATATCGTTTTGAGGTTTTGATATGATTTTCAATTCTGTGGTGATTTTGATACGAGAGAAAATAAATCACATGATATACGTGCCACATGCTATAAAGTCGATGACAGTTGACCATTCTTTATAATTTGTTAAACATGAACAATATGGTTCAAAGATTGTAGGATAAATTCAGGCTATATTAATCTTTATGTTGTTCAGCTGGGAAATCAGCGCAGAGCCTCATCCCTAATTTAGTAGTCAGTTTTGATGTTTTAGGAAGCCACTCGTATAACGGGAAACAGGTTTCTTGCTGCACAAATAATTATCATGATATTAATTATCAAAGTGATAACGACACAAACATAATCATATATTGCACTGATAAGGAACTAAGGTTAGAGCTGGCTGTTACTTAGATTGAAGATCACCAAGAAAGCTTGACACCGTTGATACAAACGGAGAGAGAGAGAGAGAGAGAGAGAGAGAGAGAGGAGAGAATGTCTCTGAGCATTTGCATAACTATGGATAAAGATGTCCGTCTCAAAAATGTAAGTGGCACAATTACGCAGGTGATAGTCATGGTGTTCTCCAGGACGAGTGTTGGGCGAGAAATGACAAAGTCTGGAAGTCTTTCATTTCAGCTTGAATAAACCACGAAAGTTGGTCGACTCCTTCATGCAGCTCCTGTCCATGAGATATTCACATAAGGGATAATGGGCTCAAAAGATTACAAATGTTTAATGTATATGTCGAATAGCTAAGAAATCAAGAGAATTGTAAATACAATAAACGTAACAACAGTTATTTCACGAATTATATCAATGGACTACAACTAAAGCTAGTACTGCAGATGAAAATATTCCGAAAAGCCTCTCATTGACACATACCCCGTTGAAATGTCTTCCGCATGTTTAACGATTTCGTTCTCATAACTTCTCAAAGTGTTGAAGATTTTACAGCCACGAGAATCTTATTAAAAGCTCCTTTTTTAAAAGGTAGGCATAAATCCGAGTCTTCAGGTGGTGTGATTCCCTAACGCGCTGCATGATATAGGACCTCTCTCTCTCTCTCTCTCTCTCTCTCTCTCTCTCTGCTCTCTCTCCCCCTCTCTCTCTCTCTCTCTCGCTCTCTCTAACTCTCTCTCTCTCTCTCTCTCTCTCTGCGCTGCATGATATAGAAGCTCCCCCCTCTCTCTCTCTCTCTCTCTCTCTCTCTCTCTCTCTCTCTCACACACACACATATACAAACGAGGTCCTAACAGATACTTAAAGAGCTATCCAAACAAAATCATGACCCCTCCAACTTCGTGAGCGGAAATAATCAATATATTTGCCACATTATGCATCATTACGTCTCCACGTTTCAAATGCCAGTCCTTTAAAATAAGCGAGTTTTACCATGATCTTCAACGAGAAAGCTGTACAGATGAATATTATGATTACGGTTTGTCTCTCTCAATCTCTCTCTCTCTCATTCTCTTCTCTTCTCTCTCCTTCTTCTCTCTCTTTCTCTCTTTACGTTACACGAAAAACCAAACCAAGAAATAATGGATGGAAACTAGAACTGAAGAGATACAACACCTCCCACAGTGGGAACTTCTTTACATACAAGATATGTGACGCATGGAATAAGCTGCCACTAAAAGTTGTAAACAGCAGCTGTGTGGAAGAATTTAAAAGACAGATAGACGCAGTCATTAAGACACTGTGAATGAACAGTAAAATCTGCTCCTACAGATAAGTAAGCACACGATATCTCCTCGGATGAACTAACAAGTCTATGAGACATCCTATCGTTGCAACCCTGTAACACTTCGTCTTCTCTCTCTCTCTCTCTCTCTCTCTCTCATTCTCTCTCTCCTTCCTTTATATATCTCAGTTTCGCACAAGTATACTTGAAGGATCTGATTTCTTTATAACAAAGCTTTATTTTCTTACGTTTAAGCAAAATCGAATAGCAGCCATAGAGAATCTGAAGCTCAGACGTTAACCAGTCTCAGTCCATTTTCGCGTCCTGAATTAAATTCTAGACTCATGGGATCAATAACACTAATTGTTCTAATGGTGCAGTGAGAGAAACTGCTTCTAAACCAAAAATCTCATGGCTTCATACTGGCTTTTTTACGAAACGTTGTAATTGTTTTATTATTTTTTTTTTGCAAGTAGGGATTCACGAAAATAACGTAAACAATAGCAATGAATTCATTGCCGATTATGCCTATTGCGACTTCAAAAACGATACTTCGTTGGACATACAGCTGTAGGTATACAGAGAGAATAAACCTTGAAGCCGTTTCACATGGAGATCACGGACTCTACAGCCTCCAGTAACTAGACATTGTTATTTTCATATGTGGATCAACGTTAGATATAAAAAGCAGAAGGGGATACTTTCCCTCAATTCCGTGCACTTAGGCACAACAGAAGCTGACAACCATTTGCTTAATTCACTTCTGACATCATGAAAGGCAAACTAAGTTTTCAAAGGAACGTACTACCAATCTCGCTCATTCCGCGTCCCGGGTTCGAACACTTGCCCTTCCGGTTGAGAGCCGAGAGTGTTATTAAATGGGATATGGTGGCGAGAGAGAGAGAGAGAGAGAGAGAGAGAGAGAGAGAGAGAGAGAGAGAGAGAGAGTTAATATTTCCTAAATGAAATGAATCCGTTCGAATATTTAATATAACTTTGACATCAGAATCAAGGAACAACGAAGAACTGTGGGAATTGATGTTTGCTGATCATTTAGTCAGTATAGCAAACACAGAAGGAAAACTGCAAGAAAGGTTCTTAGCATGGGAAGGAGCCCTAGAAAGGAAAGAATTGAAAGTGAACATTGGAAAGATAGCGCTAATGATTAGTAGCAGAGAAAGATATGAAGAAGTAAACATTCAAGTGGAAGATGGTACAGTGCTAAAGCAGAACAATGTGTCTAATTACTTGGCATCAATAGTAACAGAGGAGGGAGGTAGTGAGAAAGCAGTGAGACAGAGAGTGAAAGAAACATGGCGAAAATGGAGAGAAGTAACTGGGGTTCTTTTAGGCAAGAAAATGACATTAAGGCTCAAAATTAAGATTTATAAGACAGTTATCAGGCCCACACTATTATATGGGGCAGAAAGAGGAGAGACTGCTGGAAATAACCGAGATGAGGTTGGCGAGATGGATGATTGCTGGAAAATCGCTACTGGAAAGGAGGGAGAGTCAAGATGCAAGAAGGTGTGGTATGTGTCATGTAAAGGAGAAGGCTATAGGGAAGCTCCTCTGAGATACTATGGCCATGTAATAAGAAGAGAGGAGGTGGAACCAATCAAGAGAGCTAAGAACATGTCAGTGATGGGGAGGAGGATTATATAGGACGTCAGAGGATCAGATGGATGGATGAGGTGAGGGGGGATATGGGTGAGGTGGGACTGTGGAAGAAGATGCAAAGAAAAGAAATAGATGGAGAAAGCTAACTCGAGCGGCGTCCAAACTGTACAGTGGGACTAATAAGATCGAAAGAAGAAGAAGAGAAATATTTAATATAACGTCATTTGGCATAATACATCTGTATCCATCCAAGCTGATCCCAATCGAGGAAATGACAGTCTATAAAAGGCTCATGCTACTCATGAATTACGCGACTACCTCTGAACTCTGTAATCTGTAACCAGTGATGGCTATGAAGTTAATCCTGTCTATGATGGTTAACATTTGTGATGGCATTTCTCTTACTGTTCAAGTATTGGTGCTTTCTGGTTTAATCGGCCAATTCTAGCACTCTACGAATGGCCCTAAAGTTTCTCACGAAGACAGAAGATGTATTAATGTTAAAACTAGTAGTATCTGGTTAATGATAAAAAGCTAAAGCGGTAATGCAAAAATCAGAAAAATCGGGGCAGTAGGCTACAAGTTAAAAGGCATTCAGGAGCACAACAAATATTGACACCTTAACGTTTATAAGATACGATCAAATCTACAAAGATCAAAACACGAAGCGCATCTGTTAAGAGTCAAGCTTGTTACCGCATCAGTTACAGATTCAAACGTCATAAACCTTCTCATCATATTACGAGAGCGCCACATTTTTTCTAGTTTTGAGTCTCTCGACGAAAATAAACAAAAAGAAGCAAGAGAAAAGGAGAGAAAAAATAAATTTGAAAACAAAGGACAATAACGTTTGGCACTATTAACCAAATTCATCAACCGTCATCCGCGGTTCGCAATAAAATCCCCATAAAGCTCAGTGGTCAATATAATCGGCATCACTTCTAACACGATCAACTAATAATAGATGCCACGACTTCCTTTAGTATCACCCGAATGGAAACGAGTGACGGCGACGTTCGCCGAATTTGCCAAACACAGCCGGTTTTTCCCCCTTTTTCTCTTTTATGAATAGATCGTTCGTTATGTCGAACTGACGTCGAAACACCACAGGGTAGCCATGTCAAAAGCAATTAAATTATACTTGATTGGAAAAATATCCAGGTTTCTCAGGTGAAATGCTTACTCGTAGAAACATCTCGTACACATACAAGGATTGATTTATTGTTCTAATTTTGAGACTCCATATTTCAAATAGCTTTATTTGATTAATTTTGAAGCTAATTTACAAAGCCAGATATTGGGCAAACCAAAACAAATTATAACCTACGCTAAAAATAAACAGCAGCACCCCTTACAGAGGAAAATCTTAGATGTTAAAAATAGAACCAAATAGATGGAGAAATAATTAAATTATTTTTTACAAAATTTTCCATTGTATACACTTCCAATTACAGGTGGGCAATTATCGAAATTTTAATAAGATGGTGGCATGAGGCAACAGCAAAGGTGGAATGAGACTAGAAAAACCTAGTTATTGAATAAGAGCGAGAGAGAGAGAGAGAGAGAGAGAGAGATAATAATAGCAAAACATTTTTACCCAGTAATCTCCTTTTTTGTAAGCACTAATTATTTTTCATGGTACTTCTCTTCTTTACCCTTTAATTTGATTGTATTGTCATACACACACACACACACACACACACACACACCACACACACACATATATATATATGATATATATATATATATATATATATATATATATATATATATATATATATATATTATTTATACATATACATATATATATATATATATATATCTATATATATATATATATATATATATATATATATATATATATGGTGAGATGGATTGCTAGAATATTACTACTGGAAAGGAGGGTGCGTGAAGATACAAGAAGAATGTGTGGCATATGTAATGTAAAGGAGAAGGCTAGGGAAGTTCGCCTGAGATACTATGGCCATGTAATAAGAAGAGAGGAGGTGGAACCAATCAAGAGAGCTAAGAACATGTCAATGATGGGGAGGAGGAGGCCTGTGGACCATCAGTGGATCAGATGGATTGATGAGTTGAGGAAGGGGAGGGATGATATCGGTTAGGTGCGACTTGGGGAAGAAGATGCAAGGAATAGAAATAGATAGAAAAAGTGGAATCGAGCGGCCGACCCTGCTATACAGTGGGACTAATGAAGTCGAAAGAAGACGATGCATCGTATTTTTTACCTTTGCAAGGGGCGAGGGTAAGCTACACAAGGGGGGTTGGGCTATCCCAGAAATTGCAAGTGGGAGTTGAAAAAACTAGCATCTTAGATCGACAGTTGATGGTTTAATAAATCAGAAACCAAAAAAACAATGCCCAAAGACCATTTGTTAATGTGGGGTACACAATTATATAGAAGAGTATGTGTAAAATGGCCAAATTAACAATCAAGGCTATTCACAAACTTTAGTCTAAGTTTTAAAAAAAATAATTTTCTCTTACTAAAAATATTTTTACACAATTAAAGAGACCACATTCACTTCTCAAATTACAGAAAACTAGTCTGTCCCATAAATGTCACCTAACATAAAAGGTGAAAAAGAATGGGAGATGAGGGAAAGGAATGTGTTAAGGTAGGGAGAAAAGTCAAGATAGTCCAGTCTGGTGATTACTGACAAAAACTTACCAATGAGAAACATTGTTATCATGCAAGACAAAAAGGCCGTGGTTGTCACAAATACGAACGCCAGAAATGACCCTAAATTCATTCACTTAGTACCTACAGCCTCTCTTGGACCCAACAGAGAGGTTACCACCAGGGCAATCTATCACAAGTGCCTCTTATTCGTAATAGTTTCAACAGCAACACTAAATGATACCTACAGTAAAACTCGAGAAAAATGAGGACGGTCATTTGAATAATAATCAGTAACGTCTTATTTTCTTTATAAGCGGTAGAAGAAACGAGTTATATACAGTCATATCTGATCATGCAATATGGAAATATTAAAATGAAGAAAAAAGAAACCTACGGAACAAACAAATGAAAACCCGTAAGAAACAAGAAAACTTAAATAAAGGGATGAATTTACAGTCGCAAAAAAACAAAAAGGCATAAAAACCGTCTGCTTTAGAAAAAAATAATAAAATTGCATCTTCTGGAAAACGGTATGGATTTAAACGATTTAAGAAAACCAGAACGAAAATAGTTGAGTAAGAGAGAGGTGTGTCAAGTCATTTCAGCGGTTTTCATCGTGAGAAAAGGAAAAAAGAAGATTTTTATAGAAAAGAAAATAAAATTAAACAGAATGGAAGTGAATCTAACGAGAAACGAGAAACGCCAAACCACCAAATTCCCAAGTTTAGCGAAAATGAAAAGGAAAACTCGCAGTCTATCACCCTCACATTAGACGGACAGTTAACGGGGAACAATTATGAATATGAACAACAAATGCAATGCATCCTGAAACCAGCTAAGTGAACATGAGATAGGAAACCTGATTTCTCTCAAATTCATTACCTATTACTCGAATGGAGAAGCAGATAATCTTTTAACGCTTTACATCTTAACACATATACAAACAAATGTCGTGCAACTGATAACAAGACATAGTTCCGATTCGTAATTAAGTAATCTAAATGACCATATAGAACTTGAAACGACAAGCTCATAAAAGACACTCCAAAGGTCCCTCATTACCCAATTGCTAAATGCAGAACCTGAATCATGCCTACACAAAATGCATACCAAATTATTTTTCTCTGTTAAATTACACCAATTTCTAATTCTGAGAGAGAGAGAGAGAGAGAGAGAGAGAGAGAGAGAGAGAGAGAGAGAGAGAGAGACTATGAAGGTTTGTAGAGTTCTATGGCGAGGCAGTGTATCGAGCAGATGTGACAAGCTCGATGACGGTTTTTTTCACGTCAACCAGCCAAACATTTCATGCGGGATAACTGCACCATCACCACTGAAGGAACGACTAAGCGTCCATTACTTAATCAAAGAAGAAACGAAGAGAATAACGCTCGACTACCCTTGCACGCAACTGTCCGTTGTGTTTGAGAAATCAATGAAAAGTCACAGGGACGAAACAATAAACAAAGTAAAATGAACGGGAGCACGCACAGCTTCCTGCAGACAAGGGGTCAGCCACGAACACCCAGGTCACTGGATTTCAATGAACGTGTTTTTAGGAAGGCAGAATTCTTTTATTTTAGACGAGTGGTTGAGATAACACTATTATTTTGTTTACTTCATGAATTCAAAAGGACCCATTTCCATAACCTTTCTGTTTTGGGTTACTTGGGCAAAAGATCGTGGGGTAAGTTTGTTGTTTACTTTATGTGCATTATTATTTTAACTTGCATTGCAGCTGTGTAAACTACAGTGGATCCCAATCTTCTAGTGTTGCATTGCGATTCTTATTGCCTCAGATGCATAGAACACTAAACATAAGATTCGCCTATGAAAATATGACGTTGGCTCAAATGTATTCAAGGTTATCATTTGTTTAACTCTGAAAGGGTAGCACGAGACGAAGAGCCTTGTTCATTTAGGGCAAACATTTTATTTTACAGAACACCTAAAGAAATATTAGAAGCATAGGACAACTACAATGCATAATAATACTAAAAGTGTGGTTAACCTTCAAAAACTATTCTATTAGGTACCCAGCCAGAGACAAATGCAATACTTTTACCACTTTGAAATAATTGGAGTTTGTTATTTTTATAACTATGATTAATAAAGTTTCCAGAAGAGTAAAAGTAGAAGAAACCTTTCTGCTGTAACTCAGGAATATGGAAGGATAAAGAGTTCATACCGGTCAAGAAAAGTTAGTAAAAAATTACGAGAGAGAGAGAGAGAGAGAGAGAGAGAGGAGAGAGAGAGAGAGGAGAGATTCATTTAATCACAAACAGTAATATACATGTGATGGTAAGATTGCTACCCTATTATCGATTCCTTTCCTCGCACGGGTACAATTTTATCTGTATAAGCTCCAACCATAGTTTCGTGATGACAACCAAGTAGATAAAGCTACCAGCTGAAGGTACATACAAAGATCCAGTCCCATACGGCTTAATCTGCATCGCAACATCGCAGAACTACTCAAGCAGTAAGAGTCTAACATTCTCATTTTAGTAGGACTGAAGATGAACCCAGAAAGCTTTCATAAAGTGGTTATAAATAATACACGAACTGTTAACATTTTAAGTGTTATTGTGGACTACTTAGAGCATTCTCACTTTAATTGTGCTCTTCGTATCAAGAGTCATTTTCATTTATGGTCAAGGTGCTCGGAATAAGTCAGCTGGATACTGATATTCGACATTCTTAGATTAGTTGGGAAAAACTCTCTATCGCGAGAGTATATAATGTTCTAATAGGTCCACAATAATAAAAAATGTTGAGAGTTCGTGTATAATTTTAAAACCCTTTACAAAAAGCTTTCGAACCCTTCTCTGGGTTCGAAAGCTTTTTGTAAAGGATTTTAAAATTATACCCGAACTCTCAACATTTTTTATTATTGCGGACCCCTTAGAACAGAATTCTTAGATTAATTAATCTTGTATGAGTGCCATTTACAGCGCAGCATTACTACCGGTAATAATGGACAGGAGAGGGAAATGAAGTGGGTCATAAATTTTGCAGAATTTTTCCATGATACCTAAAAAACAATTTTTTCCTTATCACGTGATAAAATAGATATTTCTCCCGATCACAGCAATTTTCCTCTTCATTTTGTGCGGTATTATGATGATAAGGCTCGTTGATGCTTTATATAATCCAAAATAGAAAATTAAATACATGCCTTACATTTTAATCACATGATAAAGAATGTAATATCCTCTCTCTCTCTCTCTCTCTCTCTCTCTCTCTCTCTCTCTCTCTCTCTCTCTCTCTCTCTCTCTGTCATTAGAATGTTACCATAAAAGGCAGAGGAGAAGTAAAAACTTCTAATAGTTCATATTCATTAACAGAGTTAATAGAATTTTCGAGTTTTAAGGACCGAGCGACTATGAGACGGTGCTGTCATAAAACCCAAGAAATTCTATTCACTGTAATCTAATTATTTGCGTTATTGGCCCTTTTGCCGCTCTAGTAATGTTTCGGGAATTACGCTCCGCTATTAACACACAAGTTCATGTACATATCTAGAGTCCGTAAGGAACAATGTCAAGAGAAAAAATGTCTTAAGTTATCGCATGACAAAACAAACAAACAAACAAACAAACAGAGGGCGAAAGCAAAGTAAAACAGTCATGTGGGAATGGCCCCTTAGGATATAAGAAGAGAGAAAAGAATGGAAATAAACAACGGTAACTTGGCTGTTAAAAACTAGAAAAACAAAATTGTTAAAAACCTCACTTGAATACACAAAGGGGAAACAAGAAACTGGCAAACCTGGAGATATAAGACTCGAGAAGTTGAAACCTAACCTAAACACGCACATGGCAAAGAGAGAGAGAGAGAGAGAGAGAGAGAGAGAGAGAGAGAGAGAGAGAGAAGAACACCAGGGGAGAAGATACAGTGGGACTTAAAAGCTGGAGCGGAGGAATCCTAAAAAGGCTTTGGAAAAGATAATTTTCCGCTCCAACACAGACGCTGGAGTGTTGGATTACGCAAGAAGCATAAATTAAAAAAAGAATTTTACGCAATTTCCCTTGCACAAAATAACATCTTTTACATACACTGAATGCAAAATCTGAAGGAAAATAGGTAACCTGTCTTAGTAATGAAGTGGTTATTTCAATTAAGCAATTATATGGTACAGTTATTAACTCCTTGCATTTTTAACAGAGTACAAATATTACAGTTTAGCTCTCTCTCTCTCTCTCTCTCTCTCTCTCTCTCTCTCTCTCTCTCTCTCTCTCTCTCTCTCTCCCTCATTTTACAGCTTATATCCAATTGCCACCTGAAACCCCACTTGAACAGGTGCACAAGTTTCAGTCGTAAGGACATATAAAGTTGGTTCATTCTTCGTCCAAGAGAGATCAAATCGCCTTATGACGAGATACAGACATATAACTGAAAAACAACAGATAACAAACTGTGAAAGGAGTCTAACCAAATGAGGACTTAGGAAACAGTAGCAGTATGGAATTCCACCATATTGAAAGGCTACGGGAAGTTGTAATCAAGATCGTATCTTCTAAAAATGTTTAATTTCGAAAACGTATGTATATATGTGGGGGGTAGCAAAACAAGCCTGTGAGCATACATTGAAAAGGCCTTATGCATATCGTGTTTGTCTAGTTATGTGAGTATGTATGTATGTATGTAAATATATATATAAATATATATTATAATATATAGATAGTATATATATATATAATATATCTATATATATTATATATATATATATATATATGTATATATATATTTATATATATATATATATATATATATACTTCAATCTATTACCACAGGATTCGGGAAGATCAGTAAAAAGATCAAGTTTACTTCTCGCAACTAATAACCATTCTCCCCTTTTCCACAGATCTTGTCACTGTTATGTAAACGCAAAAAAAAAAAAAAAAAAAAAAAAACACACACACACACACACACACTATAAAAGAGGACAATACATTATTCTTTAGCTGTAAGTGGGGAAACTTGATGTTTTTATTAATCTTTCCGAATCCTACTTTTATAGATTAAAGTGTATATATATATATATATATAATTAATATATATATATATATATATATATCTATATATATATATATATATATATATATATATATATATATATATATATATATACAGGAGAGAAAGAGATGAGAGAAATGTGCGAAGGCGTTTTGAGAAAATTCTTTATGTATACTTTGACCTGAATTAATTCAACCTAATACAGTTATTTAGATTTCAAAAACCAAACTGATGAGTAGGGGAGTTTAAGTATGGTAACAGTTCCGCTGGTATGGTGAGTAGCGTCGTGACATGCCACTCGTATGTCGCGAGTCCGCGCCTCCCCCAGGGCGACGAAAAATCAATACCTATACCATTATCAGTTACCGCTGCAGTGTAGGGTCTGCAGTGGGAGGTTGAAATCGACATTCTTTGTCGGAAGATGGACTATGCTGATATTTACAAAAATAATTTTAGAATACTCTTGCAGAAAGAAAATCAAGATGAATCTTGAATGCACATTTATAAATGACCAATCGTTCTTTTTCTTTTCAAATCAAGCATTATTACTTAGCAACTTCCAACGAACAACGAGGAGCCTTAATGCTCGTTGTAGAATGTTTTTCACCTCGAACTGTCTCCAGCGCAATATGTCATCTTTTTTTTCATATTCTTATATTACCTATATGAAAACACTTATAGATTATAGTATTCCAGTCCGTAAAATGAAAACAGAAAATGTGAGAAAGAAGGAGACAAGGAAGGGAAGGGGTGGTGTGAGGGGGAATGGGCACCAGTCAGATCAGCTTAAAAATTTAGAAATAAATCAATACATAAATGAAGTATAAGCTGCCAAAAGTTTACCTTCTCCCCTTAACTGGTGCAAATCATCTCTCAAAAACCATAAAGCAAACGGGAAGTTTCAAGCATTTGGCTCCTCTCACTCTCCTACTCTGTCTGGAGTGGCGAGGCTCCGGAGAATCAAAGTTGATTCTGCATGTTTGCGAAGCAAAGACAAGAGAATCGAAGAAGAGATGAACTTGGAATTTTGGATGAGGGGGAAGACGAAAGATCCCAGAAGAGAAAAAAAGATGAAAAAATTATTCTGAAGTAAAATAAAAGAATAATACATCTGCAGGATAAACCCCAAACCTATGAAGGAAAAACAATTCTGATCCAAGAGTTCATTCTTTGTTCATTTTCTCTAAAGAAGATTTCTTCAATGCTTAAAACTTATTAAAAATGGCAAAAAGAAACGACGACGATAACTTTCTTTTGAAAGTCACAAGCCATTAAATGGTGATGTAACAGTCTGATGAAATACTTCTTAAAGCACACATCATATGACTTTGATTTTTTTTACGGAATATTACGATAATTCTGCCACTTTACATGCAGTAATTTACAATGTGCATACAAAGAATATTTAACGTAAGAGAAAATAATGGGACATGTGTTCAATAGAACAAAGCTTTACGTTCATCTTATCTTTCAATAAAAACAAACTAATGATAAGATTTAGTGCCTTCTCCTTGTCCAGCGTGTTCGAGACATAAAACAATCTTTGTTCAGATACACAATATATATTCATTTGAAATGTATTACTTATCAGTTGTGCTACTGCATTAGTAAATATTTTACCTTTTGCTAAAGCACTGAATAGTTCGCGTGAAATATTTTATTTTCTCCCACACTTCATAACAAATTATTGAGTTTTCTTGGGAAAATAATCAGCCCTAATTTTTTTCTTACGTATCTAAGGCATACAGCGTCTCATTTTTTAATCTATTCTCGGTTCTGGAAAAGGTGGTCCATTTATACACCTGTCTAGAGAGAAAATGAAAAATATTTAGATTTCTTCAAATTTTTTAAAATAATGAATCAGAATGGTTTGCGCTTTCTTTCAGATGTTGAATTCAGAAACTGGTAAGACGAAAAATCGTTTTTACAGGAACAGATGATTCGTCCCCGTCACCTCTCAAAGAGAGAGAGAGAGAGAGAGAGAGAGAGAGAGAGAGAGGCGTTCCTGTTTTCAATGTTTCAATAATCGCCTCGGATACCGACAGTTAACAAGGAATTTCTCTGTCACCCGATGAAAGGAGCCTGAATATTCATAGCACTGGCGCGAAACACCTGCATCAAAGACACCGTCGAGTCATAGTCGGGATGTAACTGCATAGGCGCTGATATCCGACTGATGCCATGCTAATTTTCCTTACTAAGCTCACATTTTAACACTTTTATCCATCCCTCTGATGAAAGGAAAATATATTTATGCCACCTCCCAGATTACAGGGTATAACTCTTTTAGTACAGTATCACCACTACCACAGCAAAGTTTAGTAATGAAAGAACCCCACAAAGATGACAGTGGAAACGATTTCGCTCTTATTTTTAGTGTGCTCATGAAATAATGCACTTTCTTTTCGGTATGTTGCAGAGATACTGTACCCCACAAGAATCTCAGAGAGAGAGAGAGAGAGAGAGAGAGAGAGAGAGAGAGAGAGAGAGAGGGAGAGAGAGAGAATTTACATGATTTTAGGGAAGTTATTTAACCTTAAGAACAATGACACCTTGTTCTACCCGTAACTATTGCTATCGGCACTTTTAGTCTTTGCCCATTCATTCGTACTCACCACGCAGTGAGGGAAAACTGCTATATTTTAGACACGTGAGCGTGAAATTAATTAAAAGTTAGCCATCTTGCCAGTGAACTCTGTACTTTAACAGCCTCTGGCTTACAAATGCAGTGATAAATCTACTCTAGGCCAAGGGATGTAAATGGCAACGCCGAAGCCATTTAGGAACAATCAGGAATATCATTACTGTAGCAACAAGAAATTGGCCCACATTCAGAATAGACCAATCAGTCAGTCAGTCAGCCAATGGAGTCATTCTCAAGATCAAGCAACTCCATGGAATACAGATATATGCAAAATCAATACGAAAGATCAGGAACATGAAAGGCACCCATCGATGTGACTACCCTAATTACACCATGAACAAGTATGAAATTTACTTGTGGACTGTGGAGAGAGGAGAGAGAGAGAGAGAGAGAGAGAGAGAGAGAGAGAGAGGGTGTGGGAGCAGGTGTTCACAGAGCGGAAATAAAGAGCGGAAATTCACTTGAGAAATTTAAAAACCAGTCATTCTCGATGCAACGCTGGTCATTCGAAGTCAACAGATAGGAGATTGTCCTCGTCTCATACTCAAACATTAACGAAAGAACGTTTTCTACGACATCTGACATTTAGCATCACATATATTGCTATACCCAAAATAATACGGAACAACTTCATTAATAATCTAACCGGAGAATTTAGAAATTTAGTAAGGGTCGGGGGAGCAGCCTGTTTATGGCTCCTTTGGTTGTGATATTCCATTGGACTTTATCCATAAATTTACGATGAGATTATGAGTATTATAAAATGATCCTTTGTCGTTTCATCCTTTACCGATGCCAGGATGAAGGAGAGGAAGTTGTAATATTTAAGCTTCAAAGGAAGTTAGGTCAGAGTGAAGAAGTTAGGAAGGGACCGCGGAAGGGAAGTGGTGGGAACAGATCAGAGATTTAAAAGACCTCCAGCAGGAGAGATAAGGTCGTCCGTCAGGAGGTGGATGAAAAGCTGCTTCACTTCGAGATGGATCGACGCTGGTGACTGAAAGCGACAGAGTCATTTTTTACGTTGAAGTAATGGACCTTTTTATTGGGCAATCTCGCTCCTTTCTATGAGTTGCAACCTGCACCTTCAGAAACTTGGCTGATTACAATGGTTAGATTACAAAAATGCTTTATTTTTCCAGTTCGAAATAATAAAACATTCTTAAAAATGCAAGTTTACGTCGTCAATGTTATAAAACAATTTCCGACTAAAATTATTCCTATGGCACATACTTTCTAATAAACTCATTCTATCAAAAAGAAAAAAAAAAAACCTTGTCCCTTACCGTTTCAGAAATTATTTCAATTGAATTTTTTACGCTTCTGATCATGTGGAAGGAAAAAACAAAAAAATATAAAACCTCGTTTACCAAACTCAAAAGGCAGAGAAATGTATACTCTATGTTTATATATAACTTTTTTTCTGAAATGAAAATATTCATACTTTTTACACTTCCTTGTTAAACAGAGGCAAGTCAGCATCGTATAAAACCTAGAAAGATTAGAGAGGTGAGTCAACATGGAATCAGACTGAAAGACCGGCCCCTACTAACAACAGCACCCCCCTCCGCCCCCCCCCCCCCCCCCCCCCCTCCCCCCCCCCCCCCCCCCCCCCCCCCCCACCCACCACCAGCCCAACTCCCAAAAAATCGGCTACAGTAAAAACAATAAATATATATATATATATATATATATATATATATATATATATATATATGCAAAATAAAAACACTGTATCGTGCTTCTAATAAATCAATAGAGGGATCCACAGTAATATCCTTGTTTATCTATATAATATTTATACAAAGCTTGAAGCTTTCGTCCATCCTACTGTGGACTTGATCACTAAGCAAATGAGACATGGTATGGTGAAGAATTCCAAATAAACATAAATAAACAGACAAAGAATATTAACAAGGTTAAAAAATTCGAACAAGTCATTGGGTCGTTTGCCTTTCCATAATTCGCTGTGATCTACGGGGCGGGACAAAGCGCCCCCGTCTTCTTCTGAATGACATCTTGACGGTCGTTAACCAAAAAGGTAGTTTGTATTGGAGATTAGGTTCTGGAACGGGCGAAGGATGGTCATTTACATCATCGGATTGAAGGAGGCTGTACACATTTCTGAAGTTCTTTATTCTGGCCCTTTTGCAAATTTCTTCACTCAAAAGTAAATTGTTCTGTATTCCAGTATTCCCCTCAAAGGTGTCATTCAAAGTGATGAGAGCTCCTTCCACAATTCTCCTAGTGGTCCTATCCGCACTCTTATAAATGACTTTTCCTCCCTTGAAGTCGATGGCATGATCGGTATCCCAAGTATGCTTGGCAATGGCGCTGTAAACGTTGCCCAAACGGCAAGCTGCAACATGTTCACGTTTCCTCTGGTCCAGGGAACGACCGCTTTCACCAATATAGCATTTGTCACAATTTTTACATCCTATAGCATAGACTCCAACATCGGTGTTTGGTTTTCTGCAACTGTTTTTGATAATTTTCTTTTTAAGAGTATTAGGGTATTGAAAAACTACGCTATACCCATGTCTTTCCTTTCTAAGATTATTGGAAACTTTTTTCAGGTCATGATTATAAGGAAGGGGAAGGCATTTAAAATTAGCAGTCGAACAGCGTTCCCTTGGATTATAAAACATACTTCTGGCTCTAGAAAGACATCTGTCGATAAAAAACTTGGGGTAACATAACTAATTGAAACTCGTAGTCAAGAATTGAATTTCGTGGTCAATGAAACTAGGGTCACAAACTCTAAAAGCTCTAAAAAACAAATTCGTCAGAACGTTGCGTTTGATTTTCTCGTCATGATATGAATAAAAATGTATGTACGTATTTGTGTGAGTACTTTTCCTGAAAACAGAGAATTTAAAAGACTTATTTACATCATCCCTGTGAACAATCAAGTCTAAAAATGGCAGACGCTTGTCGACTTCCCTTTCCACTGTAAACGTGATGGATGGAAGAAAACTATTCAGTTGTAAAAGAAGCTGATCAAAACTTTCGGCATCGCCCTTAAAAACAATAAAGATATCGTCAACATATCTTACCAATATAAAAGGTTTCAAATCATCTGGAAGTTTGTCCACAAAAAGTATTTCAAAAAATTCCATACAAAGATTAGCTAAAACAGGCGACAACGAGGATCCCATAGCAACCCCTGCTTTTTGTTGATAGAAATCTCCTTCAAACTCAAAAATGGTGGATTCAACACACGTCTTTATAAGCTCACAAAACTTATTAATATGAATAGGTGGCGTGAATTTTCCTTCTTCGGCAATTTTGACCAAATTAGTTAGAACAAAATCAAGAGGCACATTATAGGAATAAGGAGACGATGTCCAGACTATACATAATTCCATCCAAATTTTTACCCATAATTCTATCAATGAAATCAAGATTATGTTTAAGATGGGAGCTAGATATATTACCCACTAAGTCACCCAAAACCTCTGCCAACCAAGAGGTCAAATCAGCCTGAGGAGTATTGCCGTTTGCTACAATGGGCCTCAAAGGGATGCCCTCCTTGTGGATTTTTGGAAGACCATAAAAATAACTAAACGAGGGTAGTTTTCTTGTCAATTTACTGAGAATAACCTCTTTCATTTCTCTGGTAATGTTACCTTTTATAATGTCCTTAATTCTCTTGTTAAACGTGGACTGAATGTCAGAAATGGACGGAGCTGCAGAAATCTTGTTGTAAGTATTAGCGTCGCTGAGCAATCTAACTGCCTTAATAAGGTAATCTGTCCTACTCATAACCACCACACACCCCCCCTTGTCGGCCTTAGATATTTTAATGTCAGATTTGTTTTTTAGTCTGTGAAGAACTTCTAAAAGACGTTTAGGAAGATGTACTGTTTTTTCCTCAAACGAACTGAATAAAATCCCTTTCACGAAATCCATGTTAAAGTCTGAATTTTTAAAATTGAACAAATTGATATTTCCAATTCCTTATATAAAATCCATATCTTCCATCCCAAAGAAAAAATTAAGACCCAGGCTCAAAAGAATTTTGCAGTCCTCATCTAGGTCAACGTCAGTTAAAACTTTTATATTGTCTGAGTTATAACATTTATTCCATGGTGACATTTTACATAAGTTCAGTAATTTCCCATTAAGTGATCTTTGGTGTTGCATAGATTTGCAGGAAACCAAACACCGATGTTGGAGTCTATGCTATAGGATGTAAAAATTGTGACAAATGCTATATTGGTGAAAGCGGTCGTTCCCTGGACCAGAGGAAACGTGAACATGTTGCAGCTTGCCGTTTGGGCAACGTTTACAGCGCCATTGCCAAGCATACTTGGGATACCGATCATGCCATCGACTTCAAGGGAGGAAAAGTCATTTATAAGAGTGCGGATAGGACCACTAGGAGAATTGTGGAAGGAGCTCTCATCACTTTGAATGACACCTTTGAGGGGAATACTGGAATACAGAACAATTTACTTTTGAGTGAAGAAATTTGCAAAAGGGCCAGAATAAAGAACTTCAGAAATGTGTACAGCCTCCTTCAATCCGATAATGTAAATGACCATCCTTCGCCCGTTCCAGAACCTAATCTACAAACTACCTTTTTGGTTAACGACCGTCAAGATGTCATTCAGGAACGAAGAACGGCGCTTTGTCCCGCCCCGTAGATCACAGCGAATTATGGAAAGGCAAACGACCCAATGACTTGTTCGAATTTTTTAACCTTGTTAATGTTCTTTGTCTGTTTATTTATGTTTATTTGGAATTCTTCACCATACCATGTCTCATTTGCTTAGTGATCAAGTCCACAGTAGGATGGACGAAAGCTTTAAGCTTTGTATAAATATATTATATAGATAAACAAGGATATTACTGTGGATCCCTCTATTGATATATATATATATATATTGATATTATATATATATATATCTATATATACTCTATATATATATATATATATATGTATATATATTGTATATCTATATTATACTATATATATATAATATATATATATGTTATATATATATATATATATATATATAAAAACAATAATGGTATAGTGTTGTCTACTGTATGAAATCATGAATCATATTTCTATGTATGTGGCTACTTTTACTTTTCTTCAGCCGATCCAAACAGTTACTCGTATTGAGGCTGTGTTTGAAGTTTATCCTGATAACAACCTCAAAACCCTCACACATCAAAGACGGGGTACTGGTCAACGAAATAGGGTCGGGGATGGCAGCACACGGATTCCAAAGCATGGTTGGAACGGTGGCTTCCTTAAAAAAGAGGAAACAAGAAAGAACTCTTCTCTTTTCTTAGGGAAGAGATAGTCAAGAGCGACTTGGATAGAAGGCTTCTACTGAGCACCAAATATGAGTATGTGCTTTCCAACAGGCCCTATGATGAGTCAGCACTCCAACCCTGTAACCAGACTCGAGAATTTATCTCCATCTGGCACATGCTGTAGAAAAAGGTCACTAGACAGTGTATGTGCGCGCTGCTGAAAGTGATGTGGTGGTTCATTGCATACAATTCATTACCACACTCGGTCTCTCACAGCTATGGGTGGGCTTTGGAAGTGGAAAGAAATATCGTGATATTCCCATACACGATATCTGTTCTCAGCTTGGACCATGCAAGTCTCTGGCATTGCCACTATTTCATGCTATTACAGGATGTGACACATCACAGTTCCTTAGTTGTGGCAAAACGTCTGCATGGGAATCTTTGCAAAATATACCTGGACTTATTGAAATATTGAAAGTCCTTAAACTCTTCATCTTCGAGTCCCAGCACATGTAAAACTTAGAAAGATTTGTGGTGCTAATGTACAGTAATAAGTGTGGTTTAGCCAAGGTCAATGAAGCCAGGCACTATCTTTTTACAAATGGCAGAAGAACACTTGAAAATATACCACCTATTCAGGCAGCACTGTTCCAACACATAAAGAGAGCACTGCTGTAGAGGTCAACTTTTACTGAAATCAAGCCATTTCACAGTCCCAAGAAATCTCAGGCTTTGGTGAATGGAGCTGGCACAGAGATGACAGTGGCACCTGGAGGCTATACTGGACACTTGCAGATACTAGCAACACGAGTTCCATCTATCCATCCTATTGGGAAGGGGGGAGAAGCGGATGGGAAGGGGGTGAAATGTAAAAATAACCGAAAATGACAGATATTAGTGTCTAATCCATAGTTTTCGAGGCCACTGAGAAGAATAGTAGCACTAACGATGCTATTCAAGTCCAAGCTGAGCCTCGATTTAGAGGGGGGTGAGTGATATGGGTGAAATTTAAAAAAACTTAAAAACTGACAGATATTAGTGCCTAATCCATAGTTTTCAAGGTCGCTGAGAATAGTGACACTCCTGATGCCACTTAAGCCCAAGTTTAGTCCTTATAGGTAGAGGGGGCAGAAGTGGGTGGGAAGGGGGTGACATGCGAGAATAACCAAAAACAACAGATATTAATGTCTAATCCATAGTTTTTGAAGTCACTGAAAAGAATAGAGACTCTCCTGATGGCCCCGAAGTCCAAGTTCAACCCTAATACAAAGGCTTTTGAGGTCGGTGAGAAGAGTGGTGACCCTCCTAACACCCTTTAAGTGTAAGTTCAGCGCCAATAACAAGCAGGTTGAGAAGGGGGTGGGAAGGGGGCGACATGTAAACATAATTGAAAACGACAGACATCAGTGCCTAAGCCATAGATTTTGAAGTTGCAGAGATGAATAGTGACACTCCTCTTCAAGTCCAAGTTCAGCCCTGATAGGTAGTGAGGGGTTGGGAAATGAGTGACATGTAACATAACTGAAAACAACATATATCAGAATTCAAAATTTAGTATCGTATACCCTACGTCTTGTTCAAATTTGATGCTCCACGATCAAGTCCCTGAGCTCCCTGACTATAAAGTTTGAGGAATCCGATCCAAAAAAGGTCACTGTGGCTCCTGGCATGCGCATGCAATACGGCTAAATAATAGATAAAGGACAAACTTACGGGGATAAGCTTGTATTCTCATGGAATTAATGTAAATACGTATGTACCTCTAAGGCATTGTTGATTAGGTTAATGAGACTCAAGTCTATTTGGGTAGGAACTACAATAACGGCTGCCTAAATAAAAGTAAAATTTGAAGGACCCTAATCTTAAGTCATTTAAGATTCCCTGATACCAGTCCACACCTGATAAAGAGAGAATTTGAAATCTGGATGAGAAAACCAACTGAACACAGAAAAATGTCGGGGCAAATCTGCATCTGTACTTTCAACCTGCGACAAGAACTTACATCCAAACACGCACATTACAGTTACGACAGATCAAGATTGCATAATGATATACGATGCTCTTGACATGCGAAAGAATATGTCCCTGTTAAATGTTACTAGCGTAAAATGAAACTGCTGACGATACGGGAAATCGCTTTTCGTTATGATATTTTACTACAATAATGGTCGTTAGTAATATGTATTCTGCTCACAGAAGCAGATGAATTTCACCACTATGCACAACTTGAAAACGGTCGAGAGTTGTAGATCTTGAAGAACTAGATAGAATAAAAAATTATGGATAGATACAACTGACTGTTAAACGGTCTCATAATTCTTTCAGAAGTCAATGAACGGCTAGACTGAGAAATGTCATAGGTATGTAATTTAAAATTTCAGGTAGGAAGATGAATAACACATTAATGTCAGCGGAGATAAAATGTCAGACTAAAAAAGAGCTAAGATGATATTCAAAGTCCTCAGTAATCTTGTATATAAGAGATTCCAATGAACTTAATCCCAAGTAAAAGTTGTCTTTGCCAGGAAATACAGGATTGCTTTCTTTTGACATTTTCAAATTAAGAATTTTAGAAACAATGAATATTACGTTTAATCAACAGACCTGAAAAAACTAATGGGGATGCTGAACTGATAATCATAAACAGTATTAAGTCTGCACAAAACTTCCAAATATAAGAATTTTAAGAATTTGCTTCAGTTGATAGGACTATGTTCCTTCCAGCCCTCTAATATATTTGCTACAAAATTAGTGTCAGAAGTACTAATTCATTGTCACAAAACTGTAAATACTGTGGTCAACTAAATGCATTATCGAGTATCATATGCAATGCCACTTGACAAAGATTGGCCGAAGGTTCTTTGATAGCACAGACTTTCCATAACTGTTACGGAACCTCCATTATGTTCTGACACCTTTCTGTTCAGTTACAGTACAAATACAAATACTATATCTTCCAAGTGCTACTGCGCCCCCCCCCACCCCCCACCCCCACCCCCACCCCCACCAATTTCCAGCAAGATGCACATGGAGGTGATCTTGCCTTACGATTCTACAGTACTAAGAACGATTTTCAGTGGATTTTGATGCAGTAATTATCAACGGGAAACTGATGGTCAAATACAGTTAAGGGAGCGATTCCCATTTAAATTTTTTAGTACTTCAGTAATCCTACGAAAATATATACAGAAAAAAGTAGACAAAATATTATTCCT
>NC_087202.1:55303679-55323679 GCF_015104395.2 Macrobrachium nipponense | reverse complement strand
ATGATATATGCTTCTATTTGATACCAAATGAATAAAAATAAATCATTTTTGTTGGTTGAAATGGAAAAATCCAAAAGATATATTTCCATGTATACTTTACTCTTTTCTTGCCAATCAAATATTAATGACTTGTGTGCGGAAATGTGAGGGAACAGTATTGCAGCTAGAGTATGAAAATCCACAAAAAATAAGATAATACTAAAATAACAGTAACAGATATGGCAAAGATTTGATTTTGTCCATCTTATCAATGAAATCTTTGTAAACTGTTTGGTTGTGGAATTGCACTAAATGAAGGTATTTTACTGAATTATTATCATTATTTAATTCTTCAATCTCTAAAAAAAAATTAATCTATATTTTACATGAAAGACGTTCCTGGCAAGGTATGCAATTATCATGGCCATTTTGACGAGCAATTACTTTATTCTGAACTTCCCTGACATGTCTTTGCACGCACAGAAGGGAAAATATTTTACAGGAAGCTTCTAATTTACTTTCACAAATAAAATTTTCTATCACGGAGCTTAAATCGAGTTTTCGATTGTCTATGAAGTTGCTATGATACGCCAGTATCTGTTCTGCAAGGACCAAATTTGAGGCTCATAACTTGACTTCTTATGTAAGAAACCGGAAAATAATCGAAGGCAGACGTAAGTCAGGTGAACTAACTTACTCGACTGGAAAAATGAAAAATGTTACAAAATGTCGTTGCATTTTGAACTCTCTAATGAGAGAGAGAGAGAGAGGAGAGAGAGAGAGAGAGAGAGAGAGAGAGAGCCTTTTGTGTGGTCAATTAACTAAATAGACTACATTCAACCGAAAGGCCTGTAAAGGCCTATAAGAATAAAAAATAAAGCAGAGGATAGGTATTTAGGCATGCATACATTTACAAAATAAAGTTCACATATATACAAAAACCAGTACACGTCTGGTAGTATATTTCAAAACACACACACACACACTCACACACACATTTTCCCCCGACGTCTTCATAAAATACCTCAAATTACACGTCAAAACCTCACAGTAATTGGAGGAAGGGGAGAATTTCGTGATTCTGCCTCAACCAACTAACGCAGATATGGTTTCATTTTGTCCAGTTGAATTACAGGCATTATGACAGGCCATGTTAGCAGAAACCTCGTGTCGTAATGTTTCTCTGCTAAAATAGTTAGTCCATTTTTCTGATAATTCCCATATTGTTCCTGACGACCTTTTCCGGAGGGGGTCACATATAGTATGTGTGCAAGTGATGGCGAAATTATCGGGAGCTTAATTCGAGATACGTAAGCGACCTCTGCGGAAGTTAAAAGAAACTCCTGCCAGTGACAGTCTCAGTCTGTCCGCCTATTCGTCTCATAATATTCTTTGTGTCCTTGGCGGACAACATCGCTTCCTACGTCCAGAGAGGAGAGTGAAAAGCACTACATTGCTTTTCACTAGTATAAGTGGCAACCATTTTACCTATTACTCGTTTGCTATCACTTCTAAAAATAAATAAATAAATAAAAAGTACGATCGACAAGCCCCTAGAATCAATATTCGTTACAAAATTCAGCATAGCCAATGATTTTATGGAAGAAACCAAGCAAGCATCGAAAAAATCTTACCCTGAATTGGAAAATGAAATATGTAAGGAGAGGGGAATGTTGGGAGGGGGGCAGTGTAAAAATGAGAACTTTTTGCTATCTTGTTTTTATACCCAATAAACTTCTATGAATGGAGAAGGATCTAGAAGAGTTTTCTGGGGAAATGAGAAACGATTTCCAAAAAGAATAGAAAACCTGAGACATTAAGTAAACAATTAAAATTATACAGCAAAAGCTTCAGGAAACGCAGTCTGAAACAAGACAAATGATTAACAGTGAAAAAGGCAACGGTGAAGAACGTTGCTCCCAACAATTAAACAAGTAAACAGGAATCACTGGAGATAGGTGATAACGACAAAACTATATTAAATATTCGAAACAAGAAGTATAGTGACATGACAAAGTGAATGATGTGTTCAGCTCTCTCTCTCTCTCTCTCTCTCTCTCTCTCTCTCTCTCCTCTCTCTCTCAGTGGAAATTCTAAACGAACGAAGGAAAATCCCGTTACTCCATTGATGTCAGTAAAGCGTAAGCACGCAAAGAATATACACCTTTATAAACAACACAAAAGAGCACTTGTTCAGTTCATAAATGAATTACGAGTGTTCAAAATTGCATATTTTTATTCTGCGACGAACGTCACGACCTTTTGCGAAAGGAGATTTTTAAATTTGTATAAACGAGAGAGAGAGAGAGAGAGAGCGAGAGAGAGAGAGAGAGAGAGTTTGCGTATTGCATAACCTATATGAATAAGAAAATATAAGAAATTCCATTATACACAACTACAAGTATGGATTTCTCCAGTCAGAAATATAAACGCAGTAAAGGACAGGAATATAAAACATGAAGTTTGAAAGTTGGATTGTGCCAGTGCCAAGGGACGCAGTCATACATGAAATACAGCAACCATCCCTAAAGAACATGTCTTCCGAGATAACACAAATTATATCGGAACAACACCAACAAAAAAGTTGATTCAGTTAGAAAGAAGAGAGTACAGTAAATCTGAAAATGAATCATGGACACACCTAGACAGTGAGATAAAAGCAGAAATGACACGTAGATACAAAGGAAATAGTAATGGCGAAATCTTACAACACTTCCCCTCCCTCCTACTCAGAACGAGATTAAAGTCTAAGAGCAAAGGTACCTCAAGAGAACTGTGAAATCCCTGTGCAGAGAGGATGCAGTTATGAATAATAAATCAAAGGCAAAAAGGCTGAAAGCAGCACGAGAAGGCTAATGCACCTGAGCTCAGAGTCAGAGACAGATACAATATACAAAAGAGATGCCCTAAGAAACGCAACACCAAACACAAAAGGGGCACAGCGGCTTTTTTTCTTCCTTTTGAAAAGAGTTTCCATATGGCGCAGAAGAACTTCCTGCTCATGTCTGACAAACATTTTCCTTGGTGGTAAACTGTCCGTTTTTTCACTAACAACATCTGCAACTCAGTAAACTTCATTGTAGTCACTCCTTAAGTAAAAAATGGGATCCCTCAGAATTTTGTGTAGATTGAGAAAATGAAATTGTAAATGAGAGCAAATTACTTTGAGCCATTTCACTTAAATCTTCAGACGGCAGATGATGACTCATAAAAATTCACTTGCTAGCTCATTTTATTGAGGAATGTGCATTTAGTAGTGAACGGAAAAATCTCCACTAAATATGCCAGGAGCCTGAGCAACAAGAAATGTATAAAAATATAATTCTAAAGCCATATGAAACTTATTATTGAAACGGAGTATATATTACTAGTGAGAGCGGAAGAAATGGCTAATGGGGAATGTCAAGTGCCAACCTCACTCCCCTTGGTCTTAGGAATATCTTCTTTTCAATATTTTCATTTTCATGCATAAAGAGAATGGAATTATTCCATTAATCATTTTAAGGCATATCAAATATTGGAGTTCGCAAATCCATTCGTTAACCGTAAGAGGATGTCTTCTTAGCCACCAATATTTCCTAGTCAGGTAGCGTATAGACATAAGGGATCAATATTTTCTTTGAGGAATGGAAGCTAAGTATACTTTAACAGCATTAATGATTAGCACTTGCAAAAATAAACAAATCAAGTATATAAAGGCTACTAGAGATTTCTTTGCTTCCCTCTACTTTTTCTGTGATTTCAGCCAATTCTTTCAAGCATTATATCGTGTGAAGGAAGACGAAGTTCCCAGATCAATCAGGTGACGACGAACGTCAGAAAGAAAATCCGTAGCCTCGAATTTTCTTGTATAAAATATCACTTTCGCGCACATTCACTTCTTAAGGGATCTGAAAGTACTTCTTTACACTATTATACTACCATGTAGTGAAGCCATATCCTAATTTTCTTATTCAAAATCATCAACTTTCACCGGGTGATTGGGATGTGTGTTTCACGTTCAGTCTTCAGAAACGTTTCACTATTCCTCGTACTAAAAAATCTAATCTTGATACATAAAACCTCCATAAAAAGGGGCAGAAAGAACCAATCACTCACAGTTAACAAAACACGAGGATTTTATCGCCCCGAGGTGGCAGGCAGCCCTGGCCACCTATTATTATCGTTATCTCGACCAGCTTAAATAAAACGGAAAAAGGTGATAGCAGGGAACAATGGCAACGACAAATCAATAACCTAGTTTCTTGGTTATTTGGATAGCTGACATAATAACACTATCGACGTCCTTTGGAAACAAACGTTATTCTTCTGAATAGATATTACCCTTTTCCAGCTCGATTATTGCACGATAAGACAAAGTTAAGCTGATTACACGTCTCATTCTTTATAAGACGATAAATATAAAAGCTATGAAAGTAAGAGGTCGGAATAAAGATGGAATTCAATAACAACAAAGAATGTATCCCATTTTTCAAGAGGTTTTACATAAGAGAGAGAAGGAAGAGAGGAGAGAGAGAATGAGAGAGAGAGGTGGAGAGAGAGAGAGAGAGAGAGAGAGAGAGAGAGAGAGAGAGAGAGAGTTTCTTGAAGTATTCACATATTCCTTTGCGAGTCTACTTATTAGCGATCATGATCCAATGATATATACATATATATATATATATATATATATAATATATATATATATATATATATATATATATATATATATATATATAATCAGTATGGTTACACTGAATAATAAAAGCAAAAAGTGCAAAAAGCATATACAATTACTCCTCAAATAATGAGATCCTTATCCGCCGCTCCCACCCAACACACACACACCCACACACACACATACACACACACAAATATATATATATATATATATATATATATATATATATATACATATATGATTTATAAAATAAAATATACTATATATATATGAATAACTTGATCACGAAGTATATAAAACGTGATACTATGTATAAATAAAGGTTTTTTTGCCACGAAGGAAAAAATGAAAAAGCGAGATAGCTGAGTACTTTCGGTCCTGTTCGGACCCTTTACTGAAGGCAAACTGATTTTACAGAGAACAACATAGTCAAGTGAAGGCTTAATATCCAAACTGACACTACAAGATTAGCAATAAGGGCGATTTTCACTCTACAGAAAGGAGCCGCCGCCTGAGGGTAGCCACACCTTGAAGGATACACGCAGTAAACAAGTGATTCTTCCAGAAAACAGTACATTTTGAAAACACACGGGAGCATATACAATTTAATATCATGAATTTTACACAAATTCACCCCCCCCCCCCCAAAAAAAAAAATTATTATTAATGAAAAGACGAAAGAAAATATAAATATATATATATATATATATATATATATATATATATATATATATATATATATATATATATATATATCGAGCAAGAGAAAGAGGGAGAGAGAATATCGATCCAGAGAGAGAGAGCAGAGAGAGAGAGAGAGAGAGATAGAGAGAGTGATAGAGAGACGAGAGAGAGAGAGAGAGAGAGAGAGAGATAAAGTAACTACTATACTTGTGGGACTAATTTATTAGTTTTTCATTTATTTTAAGGTCCTTCATAAACATCTTACAAATATATGGGTCCAAATGGTACATTCCCAGACTAAGATTTAGGTTGTTTTTATTAGTGATTTGTATAATTGCCGATTCCAGTAAATTTCTTGAAACATAATCATTAGATCTAGCAATTACCGAGATATCACCCCAATTAATACAATGAGATTTTTCACTCAGATGGATATCCATCTGAGTGAAAAATCTCATTGTATTAATTGGGGTGATACCTCGGTAATTGCTAGATCTAATGATTATGTTTCAAGAAATTTACTGGAATCGCAATTATACAAATCACTAATAAAAACAACCTAAATCTTAGTCTGGGAATGTACCATTTGGACCCATATATTTGTAAGATGTTTATGAAGGACCTTAAAATAAATGAACAACTAATAAATTAGTCCCACATATATATAGTTATTATTTCTTTCTCTCTCTCTCTTCTCTCTCTCTCTCTCTCTCTCTCTCTCTGGTTCGATATTCTCTCTCCCTTTTCTCTTGCTCGATATATATATATATTTATATTTTCTTTCGTCTTTTCATTAATAATAATTTTTTTTGGGGGGGGGTGAAATTTGTGTAAAATTCATGATATTAAATTGTATATGCTCCCGTGTTTTTTCAAAATTTACTGTTTTCTGGAAGAATCACTTGTTTACTGTGTGTATCCTTCAAGGTGGGGCTACCCTCAGGCGGCGGCTCCTTTCTGTAGAGTGAAAATCGCCCTTATTGCTAATCTTGTAGTGTCAGTTTGGATATTAAGCCTTCTTTTGACTTTGTTGTTCTCTGTAAAATCAGTTTGCCTTCAGTAAAGGGTCCGAACAGGACCTAAAGTACTCGGCTATCTCGCTTTTTCATTTTTTCCTTCATGGCAAAAAACCTTTATATATATATATATATATATATATATATATATATATATATATATATATATATATATATATATATATATATATATATATATATATATATATATATATATATATATATATATATATATATATATATAACAAAAACCCTTTACAGACCTCAGAAGCCCCATGAATAATGAGACAATTAAAAGTCCTGGTGACACCAGATAGCAAACGCATCAATCACTGAATCTCTCCATTATCTTTCTGTGTTTCCTTATAAAAGAGACATTATGAGTGAATGCAATGGACTGACGACAAATATGAAAGGACGAGCGGTCAGTATTATACAACCAGATCTACTGCAAAAGAACATAAGCAACAAAAAGTCATTTGGCGTAGGTGTGCACTTTCTGTGAACAGTAAAACGCACGAATATACTTATAAAAGCAAAAGTCATCACCATGCCCTACTTGGGCGTGCAAAGCCAAAGGTCATTTAAAAGACACAAGAGAACAGCGTGTTTAAAATTGGCATTAATATTATAAACAGCTTTCGCTCTGCTGGATAGCGACAATCTTATTCTATAGGAGAGTAAAGGATGTGAAGAGAGCAGGTAGCGATCGTTATCCAGATAATCCTGATTTTAATTGCAACAAGCTGAGGTCTCATGTAGTGCACTGCTCTCAGAACTACACAAGCTCTAGATGTTTCTTGAACAGCGTCCAAGCGGTGGATTTATCTGTGATCACGGACGTAAGGAGAGGTAAACAAAGGGAAGGCATTTGTGGTTAATGAAAAACAATTCACAAAGATAAAAACGGATTATTTTGCTTCTCTTCTTTCTAAACATAACGATTTTCAAAGAATTTGAAGATAATACTGAAAAGATCAGGGTCTGAAAGCTCGTAGCTCAGTAGAATTTCCTTGATCATCAGGCAAATGGTTGTAGTCATCAATATTTTACATTCTTAAAAGATGATATAAAAACCATTATTTGTGAGAAAGCTGGAAGTATGTAACTTAATTTAGTATGTTTATAAAAACAAAACAAAATGACAGAGGCAATAACTGTTAACCTATTTATTAACGAAAAAAACGTTTTAAACAGTAATTGTATCCAAGGATGAACCATTTCAACATATCAAGACCTTGTTTCAACAGCACGAGGACTGTGCAAGAGTCAAAAATATATCCCTTGTCATCAATCAACCTCTTTTCCCAATCTAGTTTAAATTACTTGTAAGCCTTTTGACAGGTGGTTGGACGATGAAATTACTCTCGCGAATATAAACTTTGAAGATCAATACATCAATACTTAACTTCAAAATGGAAAAATGTGTTCTCGTAAATCAGTGCCGAAAGAGCTTTTATTCGTTTAAACACTTGTACCAAATATATTATCTATAATAAATCAAGACATAGGAACTGATCTAATAAAAATCATTTCATTCAAAGTTCCTATTTCTTTTACCAGACGTAACATAAAAATGTTCTACAGGTTATTCCGGTGACGATATTATATTCATATGTATATATGTGTGCACATATATATATATATATATATATATATATATATATATATATATATATATATATATATATATATATGTGTGTGTGTGTGTGTGTGTGTGTGTGTGTGTGTGTAGTGTGTGTGTGTGCGTATCACACAACGATTATAATGACCAAATTAAATTGAGTTCAAGGCATTAATTATGAAGAGTACAATTTTAAAGTGATCTTCTACACATTGACTTACTTAACCAGTACTAATCTATATATGAGATTCAGTGTAACAATGCAAAGTACGAAGTGAAAAACGATCCTCAGTGAACCTTCAGCTGGGGAATCCCAGGATGCTCTGCATACGAACAAAGATGGATCTATTGTAAAAGGAAACATTTCAGTGACTGGAATCTTTAAGAATGGCATGGTCCTTGATGGGTTTATGAAACATATTTCTAATGTCATCTACCATAAACGTTACCATGTCTGTTTACCCATATAAAAGAAGTAACCGTTCACCATTACCATTTTCGTGATTTGCATAATAAACGTAACTAAATGTAACCTAGCATCTGTCTAAAATTAAAGATTTCTCTCCAACGTTCGCTTAATACTACATATATGAACCGACGCAACAGTATACTGGATTAATTATCATAACATTACTTCATAGTAGTTCATCCCTCATTCCGCTCCCTCATTTCCATTGACTTTGTTGTTTCTGCGAGGAAAGTTCGAGTCGAGCTGCGGTAATAAGAAACAATGAGAGAGGAGAGAGAGAGAGAGAGAGAGAGAGAGAAAGTCAATTATAGTGCTGGCGAAAGTGAGGTGGTGGACAATGGGGACGGGTACAGTTATTGCTAGTATAAAAGCATGGGGTATGTGCGCTTTTTTATATAAAAAATACATGTTTTCGGTTCTCGATGAAACGATATGTCTGGAAACTTTCCGTAAGATAAAATATGAATTCTCAAAATCGAAAGTACACGACTTTCTTGTTCTCTCTCTCTCTCTCTCTCTCACTTTGATAGGATTCTCTCGTCCAGCAGAACTCTTCACCGTTCAGCTGCATAAAGAAACGGATAATGAAACCTAATAAAATGAAAAAAATTTCAAAATCATGAAAGGGCCCAGTACTTGAATCAGTGTTTAATTACACAAGCAACGATGTGTTCATTGCGATATTACGTCCTTCTCTGCTCGAATGCGTGCTACTTATACAAATACTTGACACAATAAATAAATTCAGCATATAATCAATGGCTAGTTGAGAAATTATCTTACGGACAGGAATGAATACTACGCTACACATGTATGATCATTATATATATGTATATATATATATATATATATATATATATTATCTATATAATATATATATATAATATATAAATAATATATATGTGTGTGTGTTACTGTGATGTCTCTCTCTCTCTTGCATCTTATCAATGGATAGGATTTCTTAACTGATAGGAATACAAAGCGTGGGAGCGGTAGTAGACCAAAAACACCGAAGGACAGGCGGGAAGGAAGGAGCATTGTCTTCAAAAAATGCGACTCCAACGAACTTTCAAGGTATGAAAATTTGAACCTGATAGACTCATAAAGGAAAGACCTTTTTCTGTAACATATAGTTATAGCTCTTAGGCATACTTCCTTTAAAACCTCTTTTCCTTTGACCTATGTAAAAGCGAGTTTTTTGTCTTCCAGACTGTACCTGCGACCCAGGATTAGTTGAGTACACGTACTCTATTAATCCTGCTGCGACCCAAGCCCGGCCTGGAGCTTGTTGGGCGGAGTTTATCTAGATCTTGTGTTAGGGTCCGTTCACACCAACTGCGTCGCGTCGCGTCGCATTGTTGCGTCGAGTCAAGCTAATTCATGACTCCCCGTGAATCACCAACCAAGTTTAACACTGGTTTCTATGGCTTTAGAAACAAACCGTTCACACCGAATGCATCGATTGACGTCACGTCGCGTCCAGTCCAGTCACAAATAGAGCTGGACCTATTTTTGACGTCAGTCATAGTGAGTCTAGTGTCATTTGGCCTTAAATAGAATTGGGGTTGTTAGGATTTTCTACTTTATTTCTATATTGCATTTCAATTTGCAAACCAAGTTATGTTCTAATAAAATTGTACTCCTTTATATCTATTTTCACTTTTATACAGGACACAGTTTAATATAATTATATTTCGTTTTATGTTTTCTTTGTATCCATATGATATAAATTTAAAATCTTAAAACTTACCTATAGTTTTTGAAAATCCTTATAGTTGAGTAGTTAATTATTAAATATAAATATATGTATTTTTTTTCTTGATGTCTCGGCTAATTCATTTAGAATTGTATCTTTTAGTTATCTTGTAAAATTCAATAAAAATAAAACTTAGCTTAGTAAAATGGCCAGTTCCAATTGCCCGCCTATAGTTAGTATTGTTTTTCTTATAGACAAAAAGTTAAATAAAGGAAAATCCCTAAATTTATTTTAATAGATAAGATGAAAGAAAAAAAATCCCGCATGGAGAGAGAGAGAGAGAGAGAGAGAGAGAGAGAGAGAGAGAGAGAGAGAAGAGAATCAGACAAAAAAAGATACGTACTGCAAAAAATCCATAATGCTCTAAAAACTTGAGAGCTTCACAGACAGATAGACAGACAGACAGACAGACAGACAGACAGAAATAGAGAGAGAGAGATATTTCAGCAATTTATAACACCAAGAGACAAGGTATAATTGAAAATCTTTCAGATTATTTCCTGCTATATTTTGAAAAATCGAAATATCTCTTGTAAAATATAGAAAATCAAGGAAAAATCGAGAGAGAGAGAGAGAGAGAGAGAGAGAGGAGAGTATATGAACTGGGTATGGCTTCTGCAGCTTGCAATTAACACACTTCTGTTGTTGGCCAGATGTTCGAAATACGGAGAGAAGTCTAACGCAGGAGTAGTCATCTTGTTAACTGTGGTTGCCTCTTCACTGGTGAGGTTCCTCCTGACAGCTGATGATGGAGCTGAACAGCCCCAAGAAAAGGAACTCAAATAGAGAAATGTGGCCTTGCGAGACACCATCCAGTGCCAGAGAGAGCAGCAGGTGAACTTGGACAGGATAATTCTTCAGCTGCAACAGAGACTCGACTACCATGAAGAGATTCAGAAGGCGGGCAGAAGGGAAGAACGCACTCGTGTGATCCAGATCACTCAGGTGGTGTTGCGATAGCAGGCCTGGCAAGACAGGGCCCACTCGCTCGAAGCTGAAACGTTGTTTCTGAGGAAGGCGAACGATCACGAGAAGAGGGAGAAACGGCAGCTGGAAGACAAGATCCTCAAGATTAGAGAAGAAAATCAGCAGCTGAAGGACAACGCGAAGGAAATTGGGCAGAAAAACGATGCCCTATGTGAGAAGATAAGGGAACTGACAATGCAGTTGGCAAACTGCCATGTTGAGAGGCTAGAGAAACTCCTACGACAGAAGGAGAAAGATCTGCAGCTAAAGACCGAAGAAGCGGCGCGGATGGCGAGACTCATCCAGGAACAAAAAGACGCGTCCGAAAAGCGGGAATCCGACAGGAAAGACCTCGAGGTCAGGTTCCAGCGCCTGCAGAAGGAAGTGGAAGACCTCACGAAGGAAAAGTGTGAACTCCAGTGTGCAGTTCAGGCTGCGAAACTCTAGAGGAACGATCTGACATGCACTCTAGAGGAACGAAATCATCGCTGGAGAACGGAACTACCAGCTGGAAGATGAGGTTCGACAGCTGCGAGGAGCGAAGAAGAAATTGGTGTGCGACCTTAAGAACCTCGAAGATACATATAGACGCCTGGAGAAGGACAACTGTAAACTGCAGGAGCAACTGTCGATCTTCAAGGAATGGCGCGATCAAATCTGCGCTGGCCTCACTCAACGGATCAGATGTGAAAAATTTGAGGAGAATGTTTGTCGTATGGAAAGTTTGATGTTTATTTGTAATAAGTTTGCTTTGTTAATCCTTGAAGGAAATTGAATTTGAACGGAAATAAATATGTTAAAATGTTTTCTTAGAGTTTTATTGATTCCTGAAAAGGATAAGAAAACGGGAGGATTGTAGAAACCGTGAGGAAAATGAGAGGATTCGTGGATGCCAGGAGAAGAAGTGGAGGATTCATAGAAACCCAAGGAGAATTGAGAGCATTCAGTAGGATTCTTGGATTGCCAGGAGAAGAAGCAGAGAATTCAGAGAAGCCCCAGGAGAATTGAGATGATTCAGTGGGATTTGTGGAGTGCCATGAGAAGAAGCAGAAGATTCAGAAAAGCCCCAGGAGAATTGAAAGGATCCAGTGGTATATTCTAGTTCTAAAGCTCAGCATAGGTGTTGCTCTCTCCCGGGAGGAGCAGGCGAGGCCCACCATGGGTTCCGGGATGGGCAGGCAAAGACAGCCAGGGGTCCTGGGATGGGCGGGCGAGCCCTGCCATGTGTCACGGGACGGGTGGGCGAGGCCCGCCATGGGTCCAGGGACAGGCGGGGAAGGCCAGCCACATGTCCTGGGACGGGCGGGCAAGGCCAGCCAAGCGTCCCGGGACAGGTGGGTGAGCCCCGCCACGTGTCCCTGGACGGGTGGGTGAGGTCCGCCACGGGTCCAGGGACGGCGGACAAGGCCAGCCACAGGTCCCAGGACTGGCAGGTGAGGCCTGCCACATGTCCTAGGACGGGCGGGCAAGGCAGCCACGGTTCCTGGGACTGGCGGGCGAGGCCCGTTATGGGTCCCGAGACGTGCGGGCAAGGCCTGCCATGGGTCCAGGGACAGGTGGGCGTGGCCTGCCACGGGTCCCGGGACGGGCAGGCAAGGCCCGCAATGGGTCCAGGGACGGGCGAGTGAGGCCAGCCACGTGCCTCGGTACGGGCGGGCGAGGCCCACCACTGGTCCTGGGACCAGTGGGCGAGGCCCGCCATTGGTCCCGGGACAGGCGGTTCCTTCCCTAACAAAAGGGATCATGAGTTGAAAGCCACAATAATAAATTGATGTATTTTTCAAAATACAAAAAGGTAAATTTTAACCTTTTTGTATTTTGTAAAAATAAACTATCATTTACATGATTGTAGCTTTTAACTCATTTTTCCGGTCACGGGATACTGATGCACCACAAATAAAAAGGATCAGATCGATACTTGAAACTCAAAGTATTGAGGTATTCATGAGGACCAAGCATCTGCCTAACTGGTCCAAAAGAAGGTTCCAAGTAGTCATGATTCATCCTCTAGATCATTATATAATCTAGGCTATATAAGGATCTTAACATATCAAATAGTCGAATAAAAAATTTGCTAGAAAAAATAATACCCTTCTGAAAGATTAAATAACGACCTACATAACCTTACACTCATATTTGAATCTTGTGTACTATTCTACTTAAAATTTCTTTCCAGTAGATTACAACCACACCATAGGCATTTCTTGAATTCACATTTCCAGCCCTTTCACTGGAATTCATCAAATCAGTCATTAGCTACATCTATGAAATCAGCTGTCACCAACCGCTCTTGGGATTAAATTAAACCTTTTCCTCCTGGAAGCTTTACAGTAGTGCACATGTTTTGGACATTAACTGGGCTGCTACTTTACATGTTGCCTTTGAGGTCCTGGCACAGTGATTCTGAATCAGTTTTGGTGTTAAATTGTATTGATTTGCAATTTTATCCAACATTTCTTGTACAGAAGCAGACGAAATAAAATCTTCCTTTTCTGTGTTAAACTATGTTCCATAAAATTGTTCCTTATTAGCTAAATCATGGAAGGCTCATCAGTAAATGCAAATACACTCTTATCTGCGTATGGATTTTTAAAAGGAACTTTAAAATTCACTTTCTTTAGGAAATCTCAAGAAACTTATACCTTGCCTTTTGGTGTTATTCTCTTAGTTATTACAACCGTAAACTGAGCAATGAAAACCAAGGACCTTTTTGGTTCCAAGTGCAATTTCAAACTAAGCAGACTGACTAGCTTCATGTAGCAAAGGCAGATGTAATACCACACCGAAGCAAGACGGGCGTCATGTGACGTCATATTTTGACACCTGTTTATCTAGATCTTGGGCGGAACTTCAGAGAATCGCCAGCACGAAGGCAGGCGAAGGAAAGACAAGGGACCTCGCTCTCAGATACACAACAGCTAACATTCCTCTTGCTCCTCTGATCACTATCCTTTGTTTCGCTCCTTCCTCCACACTCCACGTGAAGAACATTGTTAAGCCCATATGACTGAAGAATTCTTAATGCAAGTTATTACTGCATTATTAATAGTAATAACTGGACATTAACTCCCGGTGTTTTTTCTCTCCAACTAAATTCTCATTTTCCTTGTTCAAAGTTTTCATCTCTAAGAAGCCCCTGACTAAGAACCCTAGTGCAGGATATTCCCTCGTGAAGTTAATATCTTAATTGAAATTTATTGTTGACCAGTAATATAATCTTTTAATTTAACACTTCGTTGTATTAGATAAATCATTCATGATCTCAGAAAACTCGCCCCTTTGTTATGAGGTAATAACTATATAGTGAGAAATTCGTTTATACAATCGTTATATCTGGATACTTTATTTCCAGACGTGTATCTACCCTTGAGCCTGATATTATCCTCTTGCTTGGAGAAGATCTACGTCATCAGTGGCTAGAAGCAACATTTCCACGTAAATGCTCCATTTCACTCCTAATCTTCAACTTTTTTTTTTCATTTGTAACTAGTATCAGTAAATTAATTTAATTCACGTTATGTAAAATTAATCTTATTCTAGTATTGCTTCGTCTCAAGCGGGCGACCTTTCCATTCCTAATTCATGTGACATTGGTAGTTTTTTTTTTTTTTTTTTTTTTTTTTACCTTATACTACAGGGTACGGGTTCTCGATGCATGCAAGGTAGCAATCATTTAATTAATCAATTAAGTAAATAGCCGGCCACCAACCTAATATCCTTGACAATTTCTCAGTAAAGACGAAAGTGCTTGGATTTCTGCCTATCATTTTCATGTGGTATTCGCTAATTTAATGAAGTCACGTGCATCTACTGTGATTTTTTAAGCATGAATATATATATATATATATATATATATATATATATATATATATATATATATATATATATTTATGTGTATGTATATATATATATATATATATGTATATAAAATGTATGTATGTATATAACATACATGTTTGTGTGTAAATTTGTATGTTTGTAGCTTTGAGCTCAAAAGGAATCCGCACCGCTTGACCGATCGGGAAAAACTTTGGCACGTGGCCATCATTTGACCCAACTTATATGATAGGGAAGGTTTAAAACCCGTACCTATTTCCCACTTTCCCTTCCCACATCCCCCGTCCCCCTTCTGGACAAAATTGGGCATGTGGCCATCATTTGACCCAACTTCGCACAAGCTGAGCAGTGTCAAAGGCCGTGAAGCTAATTCTAACATCAAGTTCCGAAGAAAATGATGAGCCACTTCTGTTATCTTAGAAAGAAAAAGTTGAACCATATCATAAAGAAAAAGACAGTTGAATTATCAAATGAAGACGCTCTGAAATGGTGGAATCAGTACAGTGGAGATTTCCCAACTCTTGTGAAAATAGTACTATGCATTAATCTGCATTGTCCCCCAAGCAGTGTCCCTAGTAAGCAACTGTTCAGTGGTGCTGGCTTAATTTATGATGAAAAGTGCACACGGTATTTAGCTGATAAAGCAGAGACACTTTTATTTTTTAAAAGTAATTAATTTTCCTTTGCTGGAACTCAATTGCTGAACAAATGTGCTATTATAATTTCCACTCTTTGATTTTTTCTAAGTAATTTTGCCACTTTCTAAATGGGGGAGGTTGGGGAAAGTGGGTGGTGGGATGCTTGACGACTTGGGTCCCCATCTCGGGTTCTGGTAAAACACAATTTTTAATTATGTGACTGAAATTTGTCCTTAATTAAATATATATAAATTATTTTTATTTACAAAATGTCCACATCCGCAAATTCCGGTTCCAGGCATCCGATGCATTCTCTCTCTCTCTCTCTCTCTCTCTCTCTCTCTCTCTCTCTCTCTCTCTCTCTCTCTCTCTCTCTTTGGGACACTGGTTGTTGTTGAAAAGGACTGAATTTATTTCATTATTTCATTTATATGATAACTGGTACCCTCGTCTAATGAACATAAAAACAAATTCAGGCACGTCAATGTATCGGTTGTATATTTTCATTAATTACGACACATCGGAGTAAACCTTTCAGACTTGTTGCTAAGAATAATAGTTTCCCTGCCATTCAATGTAACGGTGAATATTACACTTCTCAAATCTTTAATTTCCTCCTGGCATGAATTGATTGTCTAAATTTCAAGTTTTCCCGACCATATCACAATACAGTTTCAAAGTTGCCAGTGACTGAGGAATACTGTACGTAATGGTTAATGATTTTATTAATCTTACTAAGCAATTTTATGTATTAATATTAATGCTACAATTAATAATCCATCGTAAATCAAACCAGATATGATATATTACAAAATATTTTTGTTTCCTTTAAATCCATAAAATTCGTTATATATTATAATAGCTGAGCATCAGAAAATAGACCTCGTTGATGGAAGCTTATAAAGCTGAAAGAACTCGAGATGCGTTCAGCCAACGCGTACAAAGGCTGATACAACAATGATTCTATTCATTCAGAACAACGAAACGGACGAAAATGAACATAAGTGCTAACAAGGAAGTCAGATTTTGGCTCTTTAGGTAGATGTTTGCTTCTTTTCAGACATTTAATTCCTGTATTGAGTCATTTACAATGGGCTTCGAAACGTTCCCGGCTAACTATGTTGAGAGAGAGAGAAAGAGAGAGTGTAGAGAAGTGTATAGTATATATGATCATGTATATATATATATATATATATATATATATATATATATATATATATATATATATATATATATATATATATATATATATATATATATTATATATATATATATATATATATATTATATATATATATATATATATATATATATATATATATATATATATATATATATATATATATATATATATATATATATATTACCATTTAGTCTCTTTTATGAAGGTACTGTTTCTTCGCTGTTGCATTTATTTCTAATTGATGATCTTTCTTCCTTTCAGGAGGGTAGCTTGCAATAAAAATCGTTAACCTATGCTTTTATATATATATATATATATATATTATATATATATATATATATATATATATATATATATATATAGTATGTATATATATAAATATATTATATATATATATATATATATATATATATATATATATATATATATATATATATATATATATATACATACATATATATATATATATATATATATATATATATATATATATATATATATATATATATATATATAACCTTATTTGGCATCAGGTTTGATTGAAATACCTCCCATCTACGGTGTTTTCTTTTTAAAACATGGAAAGATTATAAATTTCTGTCTACTTCAGTCTTAAATAGCTTCTTCAGCAGCATAATATTAATGCTCTTTTCTTGCAAATGACGGTAAATGTAGTAAAGCATTAGGCATCATTCTCACGATCACTTTGAATTCTGTCAGACAAGTTCCCGGCATTTTCCTAGGTCCTTTTTTTTGCATATTATGCTTGATCATTTTGATGACACTGTGTTTCCATTTTCCCTCTTACATTGAAGCTTCGTATTAATATGTGCCTTTGGGCTTCTTCACACTAAGATAAAAATAACACTATCAGCTTATTTTTCTCCGAGCTGCGATACTTAAAACATTCAACTTGGCAGATGAAAGTAATGAATTACTAACTCTGATCAAATAAAATAAAATAAAAAATATAATAAAACGACTGAATCAGTAAGGTTAAATTATCATTAAAAAATGACATGAATTACTGCCCTACAAAGCCCAACTCCTCCCCTCCTTCTCTTCTATTCATTCCCAACGGTGCTGACATCCCCTCTTATTCCTTTCCCTTCAACTCTCGCCTAGCCTTAATTAATCTTAAATGAAACTGTTAATTTCTACTTGGAAAGGACCTTCCAGTTCTGGATCCCAAACTTTATGCTAATTAGTACCTTGAAGCATAATTTTTTTCGTACGATTATTTACGTTCTTAAAGTGTTTGGCGACATGGAACTCAAACTCACTCGCCTGTCTGAGAAAGAAACAGCAACTTGACGCTGGAGAAATCTTAACAAGTTCCTGTCTAAGTCTGATATTTATAAGCTAACAGTACTTACTAAGCGCTCTATATGTTCTTCTTTGGATTTCCTTTTGTGCCTAGAATATTACATAATGACATAATTGTTTTTATTTCATAGTAATATTGTTCGTTTATGGGTGGTGGTTACTCTTCACATCGTCTGTATATTATATGAACCAAACTGCAATATAGTACTGATATTACGTTTGCGGTTTGAACGATAATCTATTGTTACTTTATTTTTGTTAGTTGTACAGAGTAATAAAACTAAAGCAGAATGGATGCAATAGTATTTATTAGCGCTTCTATTAACAAATGTAACATATATAAAGACGTAAACGCTGAATGCAATGACACAAGTTGCCTTTACCATATTTGGTGTGTTATAACAGCGACACACAGTCCCTCTCTGTCTCATGTTAATATCCAGTAAATAAGATTTTATCTTAAAATGAACTAGAAATATCGTAAATGTTCTAGGCGAAGACGCGTCGAACGGACTGGGACAACATTTTGCTATCAAGAACAGGTCTACAAACGAAATAAAAATGAGAAATAGGACCAACATTCAAAACTAATACAAAACGTAAAAGAGAGAGAGAGAGAGAGAGAGAGAGAGAGAGAGAGAGAGAGAGAGAGAGACATTTTCCTTTAAACTTTTCTAACGAAAGTCTTGAACGTGTCCATAGAAAGGAAAATTAACATTTAACACACACACACACACACACAGAGAGAGAGAGAGAGAGAGAGAGAGAGAGAGAACCCAGCTTTCGTATTCACTAGCAGCAGAGAGATGTCTATCGATCATTTTCTCCCATTTTCAGGTTAAGTGAAGCGAAGTTGTTACTTCTTATGTTCACTCTGAAGCTCCTTGGTCTTTCCTCTTCAAATTGTTTGAAAGTGGATAATAAATATTCGAGAAAACAAATAAATAATGACGAATACAAGCAGCTTCAATAACAATATAAACATTAAAAATTCCGTGAAAACGGCAATGATGATATTTTTAAGAGGTAAATTCCGAGCACATGCAAATTTATACATTTAAGAACCCCTAAGTACGCAATAATCCTCACCTATTAATTTGTACCTTCCTTGCATTCGTCCTTTGAGCTCTCTCTCCATTCTATCTATAAAAATAACATAGAATCATATCGAAACTTCTTGCATCACTGTCACAAAGATGAGCATAGAAGACAGTACGGTCCACACAGTAACGTAAGCAAATATAAGCAAATACCGCAAGACTTACATTTCGCAAACTCCCTCACCGCCTCTTCCACAACTTTGCTCACCAAACCCTGCAACCCAAAACTAATCATCCTCCTTCAAGGCGAACGAATATGAACATCTTTCACGAAACATCTCAGTAAAAATTTGCCCAGTTTCTTATAATGCGTTTGTTCGGTCCCGCTTCGGTGATAGGTTTAAATCCTGAAAGATTGAAACCGTCATAATTTTATTTTGCTCCCAGTTAAATCCCTTTAATGATAAAGTCGTTTTCCGTATGGAGTAACTACTCAGTTCTATTTGGAAAACCTAACGCCTGTGGAATGCATCATTTCAGAAAACTAAAATAAGTTTCACCTGTAACTGAAAACACCTAAATGATGCAACACTACAATAAGCATCTTTATACAGTTACAAATGCCCTATCCCCCTTTCATTAATTAACATATGTCTAATCTAATCCATACATATAAAGATGGCTACTATAACTCTAGCTACGAAAAGTTGAGACTTTCCTACAATTAGCAGCGTTGACACGTCTCCCATATTGCCAAAGGAGGTATTTAATCCTAATCCAAAAAGGTACGTTTTCAGGATTAACCTCCTTGAGGTTGAGGTT
>NC_087202.1:55271179-55298679 GCF_015104395.2 Macrobrachium nipponense | reverse complement strand
ACCTGGTCAAATTTACGTGTGAAAACTTACATGCTTCATTTCATCACAACAAATGCAGAATATATAAAATTCATGGTGTTTATGATTATAAAAAGTGTAACGAATTCATAATTGCTTTTAAGGTTTACTGATGAAAACAGAATAAAATCCAATTACATCTAAAGTGTTTAACATCATTTAATCATAGCTACGGTTGCATGATATTAACATCTTTATGGCCTCTTTAACCAAGAGAGTTCTACCTGTGTTACTGACCAATCTCTATTGCTACTTTATCCTAACGAATTTGCCATCTTGCACTTCCTTGTAGAAAAAATTCTTAAATAATAATGAGTTCATAGCGGAAGTGTTGAATCGAAATATTAATATCAAAGAACATAAGTAAAAGAACACTAAGAAAGAAATGTTTATAGACAACGCCTCAAACATGATGAGGTCCGTTCAAATAACTGGAAAGGCAGTTTTAAAAGGATACAGTTTCAGAGCTCAAACTTAGAAGTTAATAAGTAAGTTTTCAAGTTAAGTATTTTTGCATAAGAAAGTTCTGACACCAAAAATTACGCCGTCTTTCAATACTATACTTCTGCTTATGTCTTCATTCTGAAGTATTGAATGCCATGCTAACTGATTACGCATAAGTGGATTCATATGTGCCCAGAAGAGTTACGAGAGTTTTCACACACCAATTATTAGTTTACGTTCAAGTTACAAATAAGTGACAATACCATACTAAGTCGATTCTTTCCGCATAAACGTAATCCCATTGTTACGAAACATCAAAATGATCAATCCACCTCAGACAATGAAAAGTCATAACTGTTGAACTGTAAATTTTTATATAATAAATGTAAACCTATATATGCTGACCCTTCAGATCCTTGCTATCAATAAGTCGACAGACCCTCTTCCAAAATGCATTCAAATATCAATGATAAGGTTTATGCTCTTGCAGAAGTACCTGAACATTTATTGCACACATATATGTAACTTTTCCTTGACTTCACTTGGAAATATGGTTGTGTGCTTTCAGTTCTGATAATCATATCGACAATGAATCTGACGTGAAGAAGAACTGATGACGAGAGATGAAGAAATATCTGTTTCATTTTGAAACCTCTGCTACAACTGTAACTTGCATGCGAGAATGAATAGTGCATCTCTCTCTCTCTCTCTCTCTCTCTCTCTCTCTCTCTCTCTCTCTCTCTCTCTCTCTCTCTCTCATTCAAATGACACACCAAGAACATATATGAATTAAGGAGGGGAGAGAGAAGGGCTCTTACCGGACTGATGCCACTGTCGCGTACAGACAGCACAAGTAACTCTACCTGCGACGAAAGTTGTTAAACTGTCCATGCATTCATGGCAAACTGAAGAGAATGTTACTATATTTGTTATTAAAGATATCAAATTTAAAATGACTATCTCCCTTGGAAATTTTTCATCATTCAAGATGAAATGTAAAATTCCCCATAGGTTAGACTTGTAAGACCACTATTTTAAGGGAGGTTAATAAAATGCATACCACATACCTCAAGAAAGTAATTTATATAATTATATAATATATTTATTATATTATATATACAGGTATATATATATATGTGTGTGTGTGTGTGTGTGTGTGTGTGTGTATGTGTGTGTGTGTGCCAGCATTGGCTAAATGGACTTGAGTGAAAGCAAAGTTCTACAAAATTAATGTATAAATACGCGTGCTTTCGTACCTAAACGTAAAAACAGTTGCTATAATCGTTGTATATACAATTAGTTTTTATAATTTTATACTAAGATATATAGATGAGTAAAAATTTCGTAAATGCAAATACATCGGTACATCTGTTCTTTCATGTTCATATTCCCGCAATTTCATAAATGGAGAATAAAGACAGAGAAATCTTATATATGAGGCCGTGTTGACTTCAAAGGTTTACGAGAATTTCAAATTTTTCTCTTCTGAACTGAAGTAACTTATCCACTGCTGTTTTGCTTACTATATTCATCAGCAAATACTGAAGAATACAAGGTGTGTGAGATCTATCAACGTTCGTATCTTAGATGCTAACAGGCACTAATATGCAAAGATAAGAACGTTACTAGATTTCACACGCCTCATTCTTCTGTAGCCCCATCCCCTTCCTGACCACTGTCGTGCATAAACTTCTAAAAACAATGCATGCATGGAGTACCAATCGCTTCTCATGATTTATTTTTCCATTTCATACGAGCCAAAACAAAGGTCATCATCGCACCACACTTACCGCCCCACCCCAACCCGGCCGCTGCCCTGTGGATAAGCAGTTTATACTTCAGGCGCTAATTGAAATGTCGTCCTATTGTTTCGTTATTAATTGATTGGTAATCTAATAGTATAACCATTGTTCTGAACAGCGCCCCTTCGATTATTTATGGTACTTGGTGCGAGCGAATGAATTTGATATTCAATTTCGGATTATCACTTTAGCACGATTGAAATTCGAAGCCTACCATGTAATACAATATCCATGAATGAACACATTAATTCCACAAGTAATTCTTGAAAAATATGAATACAAATCATTCATACTACCTTGAGGTACCCGCGGTGATATTATTAACCAGATTACTGAACGATTTACAGTAACAAAAGCGGAGTCTTGTAACTGTATAACGTTTGGTAATCAAGATACTCCTTCCACAGATGGACTCAAAGATTCTGCGCATCAGTAACCCCTAACTGATTCATTCTATTATCTTGGTCTTAATGCTACATCTTGAAGACGTCGACTACGTCTCAAGAGGACTTCTTCCACAATAAACAAAATCGACAGAATTAAGCAAGTGACAAGATATTTTCTGATCTTAAGTTGAATAAATAACAACCAATCGTGCTCGGTCCACTAATAAATAAGGCTACGGCGAAAACAGCAGTTTTCAGCTGAAATGTAGCTGAATTTCGCTGGTGTATACTGAAATGAATGCATTTTAAGTGTATAAATCAGACTTGTATGATGACACACGGAAATGTGCTTAAATATACTGAGCATCAATATGAAATATAATATAAGTTATTTGCCTGTGCCTATCTTTTGCAGATAAATAGCTTATTTGCCTGTGCCTATCTTTTGCAGATAAATAGCTTCCTAAAGATGCTGCTTCCAAACACGTTTACTTGAGAATATGCTAAAGACTTCCAAGCTTTACACAATTAGACCCTTCGCGAGAATTATCAGCGCCTCATTGGCGTGGTTGCTACGATCTTTGCCTATCACCTCGGTGGACGCGAGTTCGATTCTCGGTTAATCCATTGATGGGTCAGAGATGTGTATTTCTGGTGATAGAAGTTCACTCTCGACATGGTTCGGAAGTCACGTAAAGCCGTTGGTCCCGTTTCTGAGTAACTACTGGTTCCATGCAGCGTAAAAGCACCATACAAACAAAAGCAAGAATTATCAGAAACCATAAAATTTGAATACAAACTCTACCATCTACTCATCAAAATTTCACAACCACATAACAGCTCATTGGTCATTAAAAAGCTCTCTTCCAAGTTTATTGAAAACAATACTTAGAAGTTCCTTTCCTAACTGTCCTTAAGGTTCTCAACGGTTTACTATTCACATTTCGTGCAATATGGTGCAAGTTTTGTAGCGGGCAAGCATATGCACGCTATCAGTATTCTAACATTAGCAAAAATCAGACTTTGCCCAGTGGACTTTCGATTACTAAACTCATTTACAACTGCCTAACTTTCTTCCACAAGCATTCTCAAACTAGCATTCCATAAAAACAGAGCACATGGAACCACCTTTCTGTTTTCTTTTAAGTATCTCAACACACAGATTATTTCTGAATCATGCTCACTTAGGATACTGTTAGCATCTCTTAAATCACCTTGGCATACCTGAGAATCCTACGATTACGTCCCATAAAATCTCTTTTTATCATATGCACACACCTCCTTCCCACACCACCCGCCCATCACCATCCCATTTTTCTACCAATCAGTAACTATTCTATCTCACCTGTCATGATCAAAAACCCATTAATTTCATTCCCCCATCTTTTATTGTTACTTTCTACATAACCCAAGGAGGCTATATTCAAAGCCATTAGAACAGATATGGAGAAGTCGATTGAATAGTATCCAAAATAAAAAAGTAGAAATGAAATAATTGAAGCAAGAAACTTAAAAAAAGACAAAACGCATTCACAAGTCCATAGCACTATATTTAGTATTCTCCATTCAGCCAAGCGAACGTTTAGACGAAAAGAAAGCGACAGCTGTAAACGTCGATGAATTCCAGTTACTACTACGGCACAGGTAACACATTTGCGATATACCAGCAATAGAACAAGCAGAAATTGACCTTTTCGGAAAATGTGCTGAAAAGGCAAGCAGGTGGAACTATCCGTTTCTATTCACAAGAAAGCACTGCAAATATCTTGACATGGTCAGTCTTTCACTGCATTAAGATGGTATTTAGTTACATTAAATCAAACAACGATCCTCTGTCTGCTTGGAGGAAATGGGCGAGACTAGAAATTAGAGAATATTCAAAAAGTATATTTGTAACAAATGGTATGATCATCTTAATCCATAATGAGCCAGCATAGAAATTAATATAGGCATCTTATCACACACATAAAAACATACCAGACTATCAATCTAGAACCTTAATTCCGTCGCCGTTCTCACTCAATCTCGCTCTCTGCTTTCTCCATTGCTCACACGTTAGGTTCACGAACATCATCAAATTCCCTTTTCAGTAAAGATTTCCTCCTTACAGCTGACGAAATCGTAAGTCTGAGGAGCATTAATGAATACTTTTTATACTGGTATCTCAAAACTAGCATCATAAATTCTCTAAAGACCGAATTTATGTTTTCTGAATCAACCCGGCTATTGTCGACCAACTTCTCTGTCCTTTCAGTTTTTCTCGCCATTATCTCTTGTGACATCAGCTATCTGAGTGATACACATGAATGAAGTAAACCTGCTTGAAATAACGCCATGAGTATTCACCACCCAACCCTTCCCGCCAACTTACATAGTAAAATTTGCTTACAAATGAATACATTTGGTGGTCTTTCCCGTTTATTTTTACCCAACAGCTAACGTTCATTCCAAAACAAATTTGGTAAAACATCAGTCATTTAACAAAAAAGGATGTTATTAACATTCAAAAGGTTTTCCTTTAAATGTGAAGTCTTATCTCTAATACTTTAGACATCAAAGTACTTCTTCCTTTTAACACCTTGATATTTATGTAACTATTTTCTACAGATTTATCCTAGAACGTACACGATGACGTCGTCAAAACCGAGCAGCTTCTTATGCAAGTCAACCGTAATGGAATTTACAAAAGAGAGAAAAGTCTAATTCGTCGTAACACGAATAATACCTCTTCTGAAGTAAAACTAAATCTTTTTGAATATCACATTCATTACTTTTTAATTCGGTGAGCAGTTTATTGGCAAGCTTTGGTTTAAAGTGGATGATAATCTGCGAGTAGAGACAGACAGGCAGGCAGAGAGAGAGAGAGAGAGAGAGAGATAGAGAGAGAGAGAGAGAGAGAGAGAGAGAGAGAGATGCCCAAAGAATGAGGAAGACGACCTTTCACATGAGCTATTCAGGTGGCGCAAGAAAGAAAAATGATCTTTCAGAATTATTTCCTTAAAATGTCTCGAGTCATATTGTGTCAATCCTTTACTATCCTATCATTTATTTTAACAGAATCACATTATGCTCTTATCACATTCTTTGATAAAGCATCAGGAAACCTTATTACTTATTAATTTTCAACGATTCCAAAATTGTTCATTTTAAAATGTGATTATTCACGGATGTTAGATGAATATTTACAATATAATTCAAAGAAGTCCATCAAACGCCAAGAAGACCTCAGATTTTATTAAAGTCTCGCCAAAACCTAAAAGTCCTTCGTTATAAAAGTTGCAGGAAGGGACTGGCGTGAAAATATCCAAGCATTTTCCGTTAAATTTTTTCACATCACATGACCAGGAGAAAAGACATCTCCACGTTCTTCGAAATATCTTACCTAGAACTTTTAGTTTCTTTCTTCGACTTCATTTGTTATTCTTCAGAAATTATCGTCCGCGTAAAAAGTAAAGGGAGTGAAAAGGTTTGGATCCATTTTTCGCTGGTCGAGGAGTTCATGATCTAATGCCAAGGAAAACCTTGGCTCCTCATTTCAAATCTATTGGAATGATGTGTTTCAGTTTTAACTCTTCGCCATATTCATTTTTTTTGTCTCACTAACGCATCCAATTGAAAGATATTCCATCTCTTAACAATGTCTGAATATATTTTCTTTTTACAATCAAACGAAACATTCTCATAATGTATGCGTTAGATAAAATTCCTTAGGGCCAAGTGTGGTTTCGAAGCATGGTACCGAAGCAGTGCTCGGAAACTGCTCGTGTAGACAGTAACGCTGACCCACATACACTTCCTGGGTAGCTATACGAGCGAGCTGAATATTCGCGTGCCTCGACACCTTACCTCGACACTGATCGCCAAAACCATACTTGCTCAAGTATCTCTTATAAGACCTCTTAGAGAAAATCTCTTCACTTGCCTATCCGGGATTAATCTTCGTAGACCATGTGTGAAACTCATTATTCTTATTAGATATTAAACAGTTTTAATCTAATATCATATAGAACGTTTTAGTTTTCATAAATGAACTTAAATAGAAGCTGCAATAATAAAGATCTTCTGACCAAGTGCAATCTCTTACGGAAATGATTATGACTAAAAATAGTTGGTGAACCTACGCTTTATATAAAGGATAATTACTATATGACAATATGAATGAGCAAGGTCATTTCAGGGCCCACCATTAGGTTGACAGCTAGATGGGCATTCAAAATCTACACACGCACACACACACACACACACACACACACACACACACACATATATATATATATATATATATATATATATATATATATATATATATATATATATATATATATATATATATATATATTATATATATATATGAGGGTGTTTCGAAATTAGAGGCCCCCCCTCTACAGCATAAACTAAAATTGATATGGACAAAAACAAAAGTAATTCAGAACAGGTATTTATTTAAGTTTCTCTCTGAGTATTTAACATTTTGTGTGGCCTCCATCTGCCTGTACCAGAGACTGCATTCTTGAGGAGTATGATTTCAGCAAATCGCAAAAAGCTGAGACTCAAACTCCATATCCCTGAGCACTTCAGTCACCTCTCTTCGCAGGTCGTTGAGGCTTTGTATACCATCATAGTTCACTGTGCGCCTTCAACACAATTATTTAAGATACTACCAATGTTTTCACACACATTAACGTCAGGGGAGCTACCTGGAAATTCACTTGACGAGAAGAAATCAATACCACTGTTTCGAAGCAGCTCCTGTGTCTGAAGAGCCTTGAAAAATGGTACCTTATCATACAAAAATGTGACTCCTTCAACAGATAACACATTTTCAGGATCTTTGAGGAAAGGAAATACTCCACCAGTAAGCACAGTTTCTCTGAAGTATTCACCATTCCATCACTGTCGTTTTTCTTTGATGATCCACATTAACCGTTTGGCTATGAAACAGAAAATTCCCAAACATTCAGGAAATTTCACAACTCGGCAATAGCGTACGTCATCGCTGAAATCACCCAACTTTGCAGCCCAAATGATGTCATTTTTATGATTTGGCTTCCTGACGGTGTAAATGAAAAATTCATCTGATGCAGCAACATGGAGAAAATCAGCTTCATCCAAATCTTTAAGAAATGAACCACAAAACCATGCACGGTCTTCTCTCTGTTGCTGAATGACGTTGGGCTTGCTGATAACATGAAATGGCTTGATACCAGATTTTTCAACTCACAATATGCAGCACTATAACTTCTCTTCTTTCCTCTTTTTGTTTCTAGTTCAAGCGCCACTTTACGTAAAGACTTTCCTGGTCTACCCACTGTCTCAGCTATGATGTCTTTTGACTCCTGAGAAAGGACTTCAGGCCTTCCAAGATTTTCACTCTTTTCACGATGACAGTCATATGGATTTTTGTTCCAGTTTCTTTTAACAAAGGATTCATCTCTTTTAATGTATTTAGCTATCCAGGAACGGGAAATGAAGGATGCGCCAGCATCCCTGGCCTCTCTGAAGGTTATAGCCCGGATTCGGTCACTCCATCTGATTTCCTTCGAGTCGTTAGCCATGGCTGTATCTAACTCCATCACTCAGTCTTAAAATGCAAGAAATGTAAAATGAAAAATAGCTTAATGAAAACTAATGATAATGTGCTTTGGAGATTAGCTATAGCAGAAAAACTTCATAACTTTCCATTTGTTCTGTGGAGGGGGTTTTCTCTAATTTCCCAAAACACCCTATATACATAACATATATATATATATATATATATATATATATATATATATATATATATATAATTATAGTTATATATATATATATATATATATATATATATATATATATTATGAGTGTGTGTGTGATGTATGTTATTTTGAGAGTCCTTCATTTATTGCTATCATAACTCCCTTCTAAAATTAGGAGTGTCTTTTAAGGCCATGATATAATTCCAAATTCTTTACAGCCCTTTCAATACCTAAACTGAATTTCCATATTTATAACAATGATTTTTTGCGATAATTTATATAACACGTTCTTCTGAGAACTTTCGCTGCTTTATCTTTACTTTAAAGCACATTTCGAAACTGTTCCAGTAAACTATAACTGCACCTGGCCACCGTTCACTCAGCTGATAAGACCACCGACGGACTAAAAGTGATACTGGAGTCGGCATATGAAAGGCGTACAAGTTGATTTAAGAAAATTGCATTAGCTCAGAGACAGTGGCACAGTAAGATAATGTTATCGTAAAATTCCGCAAGGAATGAATAAGCACGACCTCACAGCGATAATGAAAAAAAAAAATCTATGAATACGTTTAAAATTGAGCACTAGGATGGGAGGTGTAGCATGTGAGTGCTTGATATTGGTTTGCGTTTGATCAAGGAGAACCTTTGAATTCCAGCGTCAGATTTCAGATGAGGGCTGTATATTGTCCTCTGTTATTTGCTTCTCTACACACGCGCGCGCATACATACATACATATACACACACATACACATATACATACATACATACACACACACACACACACACACACACATATATATATATATATATATATATATATATATATATATATATATATAATTATTCTCCACTGAAGAATTACCGTTCTAAAACCAATGGGCCATGACTTCAAGGGCCCGTTTATTTATTGACTATATTCCACGCAATTCTACCAAAATTGCAGCCGATTTGTGTGTGTAATCAAAAGAGGGTTCGGAATTTTATTGGCAAAGGGAAAAGCCCATTAACTTGTCTGGACTGAGGTAATCCCATATTCAGTTTGTTATCGTGAGGTGTGATAGAGTATCAGCAGATGCTTAAGGTCATAAGAGATTTTGTTAATCATTAGGATTTTGTGCCCTAAGCGATTCTCGTTGTTTCCAGCATTATAACCTTGAGTCTGCGCGTAAGGGATAGTAATAATGAAAATAAAGAATAAAAAGCTACAATCATAAAAGAATCATTTCAGTATTCTTGTTACATGCTAGGGTAAGAGGCATAATTACATGTAAACTATTTGGCTCCCTCTGAGAAAAAAGCAAATCACAGTCTGTACCACCCGGTCATTACTAACTTTCATGAGAGTAACTTTTTCATTCTTCAACTCATCACGGATTAAAAAGTGGAAAGACGCGAGGCTCACTTAATCAAGATTTCATATAAATTAAGATTAAATTCCCTGGGACCTAAACTCTATTCGGACGTAAAAAAAAAAACCTTTCCTTACGGGTAAAATGAATAAAGTATAACGATCAGGAAACTGAAAAACAACTACAGAGCTTCAGAGCAAATGTTAGGTCCTATGACAGGGTAAATGAAGCCGAGGCGTACTAACAATTGACAAAAACTTATTGGTGCAAATAAACTTATGCACATAAATTCTCAAACGATTATTTACACGACGGAAGACGCCCGTATGCCTAACCAACAGATGTATTCCTGATGAAGCTGTTTATCTTGATATCTTGAGGGAATAAGCTGTTATTCTTTGTCAACGACTCCTAAAATGGCAAAACAAGATCCACGAGAAATCAGTGTACACTTACAGTAAGCGTCTCTTTTACGATACTCTTCTTTCCCACCGTTATCCCTACACTAAGGGGTCGGTTGCCTGATGCACCTTTCCTTACAACATCAGGCATGGTTTATTATTTGGCGAAGGGGTTTTTACGACCGCATACCCTTGCTGTAATCAGCCACAGTTATTGGCAGTAGGCCTTGCCTATAACTAAAAAGTCCACCTCCAAGGCAGCAGATTCCACGGTTATTAGCAGTTGGCCTAGCCTTTTACTAAAAAGTAAGACTGCAAGGCAGCAGTTTCCACAGTTATTAACGGTGGGCCTAGCCTTTTACTAAAAAGGTAAGACTGCAAGGCAGTTTGCACAGTTATTGGCGGTGGGCCTAGCCTTTTACTAAAAAAATAAGCCTGCAAGGCAGCAGCTGTCCTTTTAGTCGCCTTTTACGACACGCAGGTCCTACGCTGGTAGTTTTCTTTCACCCCTTCCGCGGGGTGGTCTCTCTTACGTCACTGCAAGGCCATAATTTTTTTAAAAGAGTATCTAACGTACAAGACCTTCAAGGAGGAATAAGTAATACATCCAGTAATCGAAGTAATTATTCACCAGCCATAATTACATGCATCACTAGAAATTGGCAGAGGATCGTTATTTTCCTCAGTCAGATATATTCTGAATCACATCTTCGCTTCATTGACCCCTGACGCCTTCAAAAAGCCATTGGGATCTATGACGCCCCGAAAAACAGCTATACTACCGATGTTTTTAATAATCTTGGCTAATGGTGTTCGTCAGCGGAATGGAATAGAATATAGAGTTTAGGCCAGAGGCAAGCACTTGGACCTAATGAGGTCATTCAGCGCTGGAAAGGAAATTGAGAGTAGAAAAGTTAGAATGGTGTAACAAGAGGAGAACCTCGCAGCTGCACTAAGAAATAGTTGTTAGGGGAGGGTGGATAGCAAGATGGAAGAAAAATTATATGAATGAAGATACAGCAAAAGGAAGGAAATGGATTACAGAAAGCTGCCCAAAGGCAACTTGCGAAGTGAGGTGCACTGACGGCACTAACTGACTGAAAACAAACGAGTGAGTTTGCGTTATTGATGAAAATTGAAAATATTTCGGGTTAATTAGCATTTTTTTTTCTCCTGAAAAAATCCAAGTGTATTTGAATTGCACTAAGAATTAATAGGCAAGATGTTTGCATCACACATAAGTACACTAGAGTAGCTTTGATACCAAAAAAATTAAGTATATCTTAGTTTTACCAGACCACTGAGCTGATTAACAGCTCTCCTAGGGCTGGCCCGAAGGATTAGATATTTTTACGTGACTATCACCAGAAATAAATTCCTCTGATTCCGCGTTGGCCGAGCCGAGAATCGAACTTCGGACCACCGGATTGGTAGCCGAGCGGGAAATCCACTCGTCCAACGACCTTTGATACCAATTACGAAAGTTCGGTATCCCTGATAATCACCATGTTTGAAAAAAAAAATATCTAAATTGTTTTCTATCAATATCGTATTCGAGTATCGTAAAATTCCACTGAAAATTCAGCACATTAGAAATGAAAATGAAAGAAATGTATCATATGAAAATTAATCATGAAAAGTTCATAAAAATGAAAAAAATCAGGACCGTCTTGAAAAAGCAGGTAAGTCTCTTCGAAAGTGCATTAATAGAAATGGGAAGCGCAAGAAGAAAAGTTGCTTATTTTTATTTCTAAAAAGTAACCACCCTTCGGACGCGGGAAAATTGCACCGCAGATAGAGGGTGTGACAGCGATTGTAACGATATAGCAAAAATAAAACCAGTAGTTGGTATCCAGTGACGTCCATCAACTATGACAGCTCGTAGACTCACTGTTATTGAAAACCTTTTTCAGATTTGATCCTTTTACATCTTGTCTACCGGTATTCATGATCAAAATTTCTGCAAAGCAGAATTCTGCATAAAATAAAATCGACATGTTTTTCTTTCAAGGTATTATTATCTATTTCTGGTATAACATCTAAAACGTATATTTTTCTACCAACTGGTTTTCTTCTATATTCTGGCTTAACTACTCTACCTTAATTAAACAGTCAGTAACCGATACAAGAAGCTTTATTTCAAATAAAATATTTTGTATCATGAAATTGCCCATAAACGCAATTCAACGTGTTTTGAGAATGATTATTTTATTCTTATATTTTCAATCTTATTTTTCGTGTGCAAATTTCATCCTTAATTTCATCTATATTCCAGTTTTAACTTCCAAAGATACTGTAGGTAGACTCCATAAAACATGGAGGCATTTGCTATATTTGGAGAACAAATTTTCGTAGTATTACATGGTCAAAATCTTTCAGAATTCAGTTCAAAAGTGGATTTCACGAAAGCTTAATCTCATTTATAAAAAGGATTTCCCTCAACCAGGTCGAGACGAGATGGACAGTGATGTACTTGGCACTTTAAATCGATCAAATTATCATTCAGTTTTTATTTCCATCACATCTGCCAACTTCCTTTCTTTCTGTCGCCGACCCCACATACTACTGAATAATAAAAAGTAAAAACTCATGGGATTCTGAGTAAACGATGAAGTTTTCTTGTCACTTCAGTAGCAAAATGGTATATCTTTGTATATTATGAATTTCTGAACCTACCATTATCAGTACATTCACTGAGGACTGCTACCGCAACGGCAGCAGCCCGGGTATTGTTGCTATAGGAATTTGGTACAAAATATATAATGTACCCAATGTAGATAATTAGGTAGGTTTAAAACCCGTACCCCTTCCCCCTCCAAATCCCCCACCGCCCATCCTCCTTCCCTTTGTAATTCATGTGGTAACAGCTTGACCGAACTAGACAAAATTTTGGCATAGGACCTTCATTTGACCCAACTTTGTTAATATGGTAGATTTCAAACGCATTCCCCCTTCCCCCTCCCTTAGTAACTTATGCCTAGATAAAATAGGCGGTCACGGCAATAATACCTGGATAAAGTAGATGGTAATATCGGAACAAATGGTACAGTCATCACAGTAATTATTGAATAAAAGGGACTGACATTACGTACAGTAATACTTGGATAAATGGGACAATCACCACAGTAATACCACCCGGATAAAAGGGACAATCAGCACAGTAATACTTGGAAAAATGGAACAACTACCACACTATCTTGGTAAATGGGACAGTCACCACAGTAATACCTGGATAAAATGGACAATCACCACAGTAATACTTGGATAAAAGGAACAGTCAATAGAGCAATACATGGATAAACTTAACAAACAGAACAGTAATACCTAGATAGATAGGACAACCACCATAGTAATACCTGGAAAAATGGAACAGCCACAACAGTAATATCTTGATAAATGGGAGTCACCATAGTAATACCTGGATAAAATGGATAGTCAGTACAGTAAAACATGGATAACAGGAACAAACAGAACAGTAATACCTGGATAAATTGGATAGTCACCACAGTGATACCTGGATAAATGGAATAGTCACCACAGTAATACCTGGAGAAATTGGACAGTTAACGCAGCCATATATGGATAAATGGGACAGTCAGCAAAGTAATATTTGGATAAAAAGGACAGTTAGTACTGTAATATCTGGATAAAAAGGACATTCAGCACAGTAATACCAGGATAAAAGGGACAATCAGCATAGTAATACCTGGATAAAAGGGACAGTCAGTACAAGGAGCTGCAGGAAAATTTTTCCGAGTTCTTCAGAGTTTTCCAAGGCAGGCTGGATTGGTCAGCTAGTGTGTACATATAAGGTTTGTGGATCTTTTGCTGGGAGAAGAGGCCCCTAAATGGCAGATGAGCATCTTGGCCTATGGGTGAGGGGGGCTTAAAGCGACCCCCTTATCCCAGTTGATAGGGCTTGCCTCACTCGCCACCCCACCCATACCATAATTTCTAAACCCCAAAAAAAGAAAAATCTGAAATTATGACACAGGTCAGAATAAAAGTAGTATGCATAGATATATATATATATATATATATATATATATATATATATATATATATATATATATATATATATATATATATATATATATATATATATATATATATATATATATATATATATATGTTGTTACAAATATTGATTACCTCGTCTTCCCAGGAGTTATTTAATTTATTTTATTTCTAAATGAGCAGCCATGTTTACCCTAATATCAGCTGATTTAGGCGGGAAACAAAAACTCAGGCCAGACTAGGCATGCCTGCAGGAAAGACTCCTGTCAGCCTTAGGGACGTATCCCAAAAGGGAGTGTGTAGGTAGCTAGATACTTATTAGGCCTACTTCTAAGCTCCTTTTTCCTGTGAACCCTTCGCTGGGCGTATGTTCTGTTTCCAGGATGCCCTGCTCTTGGGGGGATAAGCTGAACCCATCCCCCATGAATCACACCTGCAGTCAGTCTCAGTCCACTCGAGTCGGTAGCCCAGGACAAACGTCCTGCCCAACCAGCCTTCCATTAGGCCTACCACAGCCCTGCTGGCACGCCCAGACCTCAGACAAAGCGGATGCCAGTTCCTTACAAAGGTCCACTTCCAATAATGCATCCAGGTACGTCTTGTGATTCAGCCATATTGCCAGTTCTTTCCTTTCGAATCCAGTAAACTGAATTTCATTTCCCAATTGGAACTCCTAATTCTCAAATAAAAATTCCTTGTTCCTTTCACTGCCTCGTAGCCGCATGTCTCCCTTTTGTGATCATCCCAGAAAAATGAAGTCATTGAATATTTCATTTAACACTAAGAGTTCTTCCCCAGTGTGTTAGACTGTAACTGTAACTTGTGCAAGAAATCTTTAATTCATTTGTGTCTAATCTGGGAATTTTTCCAGATCGGCTGAGTCACGTGTTCAAGTCTCTTGGCAAGTGCTGCCTTAATGCAAGATAATATGAATAATTTTGAAAGCCAGCATCTACGTTAATCTTATTTTAGCCAGCTCCCCTTGTGAGAGATAAGATTGGTCCCCGTGCGGACAAGCTGCATTTACTCTTTCTCCAGGCCAATCAACGGCCTCGTGTAAATAAATGTGTAATGTAAATTAATCAGCTGGTTTCAATGGCGACCTTATTATAGAGTAATCTAACCCAAAGCAAACCTTTTAAGGTAAGTTATTCTGCATTTTTCCCTAGAATATTTTCCTTTACGTGTTTGGGCCCTTAAGGCCGGGCTCATACGTATATATGGGTGCGTGTGTGTGTGTGCGTATCTGTTTTAATACAAAATTTGAGCTTGGCATAGGAATACTTATCATCTGAGAACATTCATGCATAACGAAATCTTAATTATATAAGAATATTATGTATATATCTATATATTATATATATATATATATCTATATATATAATATATCTAGATATATTATATTATATCTATACTAATGAAAGCCATTCAAATAGAAATAAGGGGAGGAAAAATCGTGTCGTCTGCCTGCTTATAAGGGAATGGTAAAAATATTTCTTCATGTTTATATATATATATATGATATATATATATATATATATATATATATATATATATATATATGTCTATATAAATATATGATATAAAAAAAAAAACATGTTTTTTTTTTTTTTTTTTTTTTTTTTTTTTGAAATACCTTACCCTTATAAGCAGGCAAGACAGACGACACGATTTTCCTCCCCTCATTTCTATTCTAATGGCTTTCATAGCAGACTGACCGATACAGCAATAATGAACTACTAAAGATAAAATCCACTTATATTACCGTACCATCCTCTTTTGGTAAACTGAACTAGCGAATGGGATGAGTTGTATCGACTTCCTTTCCCATTCCCTCCTCACGTCCCTCTCTCCCTCACCCCTTTTGCTTTCGTGTGAGGAAGTAAATCTTCCTCCATTACACCCTTCTCTCATCAGCAAAGCTTCATTTTTCCCGTTCATCCTCTGAGGAAGATAATGCTCTAAGAGCTTTCTTTCCGAGAGATTTATTATAAGTATAATATTGGTTAAGGTATTTGTGGGGTAAAAACTTCATAGAAGGGATGAGATGTAAGCAAAAAATAATACCAAATGCATGCAAAATTAAAATGTGAAATAGAAAACAAATATGATGGATAAAAATCCATCATAGAATACCTAAAATAAATTGTTCTGTGAATGAAAAATCACCAGGGTGTGAACTGAAATAATAGCCAAAAATATAAAGGTAAAATGTATACGTAAAAATAGTATAAATGACAGTGCGCTTTCAAAACCTGGCTCTCTACTAGGCTAGAATTCATGGACGCTATAACAGCAGAAAAGACACGATTCTAATAGTACAGCCAATGGTTCGAAATCGTCCTGAGAAAAATATCGGTAAAAAAAGGAGTGTGTGTATTTGTGTCTGTCTGTCTGTGTGCGCGCGCGCGAAGAGAGAGAGAGAGAGAGAGAGAGAGAGAGAGAGAGAGAGAGAGAATGGACAAACGTTTCCTTGAAATGAAAGATGATATGCAATCCAGAGTGTCATTATTTACAGATATTTTAGCAGTTCTCTATTCATTTATGAAAAGTGTATTGTTGGTAATTTTTGAGCCTGTTGACCTGTATCCATAAATTCGTAGTCTATGAAGTGATACGTGGAAAGAACTTTAATTGATCTTATTCATATATTTTTTAACGTGAACGTAGCCACCTTACTGGGGTTTCATTTTGTTCGTTACTGGACAAAAGTGTAAATGCGTTTATAAGAGAGAGAGAGAGAGAGAGAGAGAGAGAGAGAGAGAGAGAGAGAGAGAGAGAGAGAGGCAAAGAAAATGCATTGAGAATAGGTCACCTTTCGTATTACTTAAAAGCTGATTATTTCAGTACATTAAACTCAAATATATGGCAAAAATTAGGTACTATGTAATCCTAGCAGCCTTGATCCTCGATGGGAGCCATGTAAGGTATAGCTTATGCTACCATAGGCGGTGTATGATTTCTGGCTGTCAGTGCAGCTAGGTATTGTATTTCATATAATATGCTTGCATCTATATTCTAATGTTATGAATATGATTCTTTTGGAAATACAGAAATCAAACCTCGTCTTTGGTTGCAGAGGCTGTCGTGCCTCACATCTGTCGAGTGACTTCCCTGTAACATCAAGGAGTTTATCGTTTCGGTTTGTAAGGTCTTTGGTGTAACGAGTTAACTGCAACAAAAGTCCAAGAAAATACGTCCTAGTCCAGATACTTATGTAGGTCTCGTTAGACAAGGGACTTTTTTGTCCTCTCACCTGCGTTAGTCAATTTTTTCCCCCTCTGCTTTGCAAGACCACAACTCTCGCAATAACAGCCATCTCTTTCATCCTTGGTTTACAGACAAAACACTCCGGTTCTTCCCTTTACTACCGAATTTCGAATTTGAGGAGAGAGAGAGAGAGAGAGAGAGAGAGAGAAGAAGAAGATTATTATGACCGATGATTTAGTGAGAAATTTAAGTACAAAGTTAGCGGATTGTTGGAAGTCCTCTTTATTCTGAAAAAAATATGTAAACATTTACAGATTCTCTTAATTCCCAAAATAATTCAGGAAGCAGAGAATTGCGAGAATCTTGGATGCGCCAGGAGCTCGTGATTCCGGTGCAGTTTCCGGATAATAGCTTTTAAACTTCTCAATCACCTCTTATTTTACAGGTCTATCTTTGTATCATTGTTAAACTTGCGTCATCATTCTTCCTGAAACCAAAACATCCAGCTGTATGAACATCTGTGGTTTTGAAACATTCGTATTAATCCTCGAAAAGCTGGATAATTCAGCACAAGCTTAGATATGTCCTCGTCCTCTTATATATATTCAATATTAGGAAGTTTAATCATAATCTATGTGTTCACTTTTATCCACCACTAGCAAAATCTCGTTTATTGTGGTTGTTTCATAAATCAGGACACTTTATGCAAGGGTACGTGCTGGGTTTGTCTTCATTGCAGTGTCAAAGTCAGCATGGTTGGAAATAATTGAATTCAAGAAAGTTACATGAGAATCGCTTAAAGTAGCCGTTAATCATAGCGACGTGTTACAGAATTAAAGAATGTACCCTTACATAATTTTTCAAGAGTCCGTAAAGTGGTTTTTTTGTATTGCAGCGACTCTCGTCCATAGTGGGGCTATTTGTCTCATGCCCATCTCCTTTCACGTAACAAGCGTCCTACTTTGTTCTGGAGCAATACAACTCTTGATGAAGCTATCTTTTATGGAACGAAACGGAACGTAATATAGAATTTTGGCCCAAGGCCAAGCACAGGGACCCATGAGGTCATTCAGCGCTGGCACGGAAATTGGTAGTAGAAAGGTTTGAATGGTTTACAGGAGAAAATCTCGTAATTGCGCTATGAAACAGTTATAAGAGAGGATGGAAATCGGGAGGAAGAGATAATATGAACGGAGGTATAGTAAAAGGAAAAACGGATGTTGCAGCTAAGTCCGAAGTGACGCTGCAAAGACCCTTAAAGTAATGCCTACAGTGCATCGAGTGAGTTGCACTGACGGCACTAACCCTCTGCGGATGCCATCTTTTATGGCCTTCAGTTGTGGCTGTAATCGTCAAGTGCATCCTCTTCCTTCTAGAACATCCTTTGATTCTTATGTGATTCCCACTTACTTATGTACATCGATCATCTATGAAACCTTGACGTTGAATTTATTTCATGAGCTGATCAAGTACAATCTCTTTTCACCGCAATTTGTGGGTTAATGAATGTCTGGATTATGGGCGTTGCATGGCTTAATTTTCCGGTGCACTAAGATTTATGAACTCATAAATGTCGCTGGATCATGTTTTTCACCGGTCGTTTGAATTAACGTCATTAAATGTAATGGCAATGTTAGTCGGGAGTTTTTAGTCTTCTTTTTCCTAGTTTTAGGATCTTTTGTCTTTAGAAATAATTTATTCTCTGAAATTTTCCTTTGGTAGCATATATTTTTTCTTTCTGTATTTATACACAATGAACACAAGCGTGCGCACACACACACACGACATAAACACACACACACTCACACACACACACACACACAGACACACACACACACACACATATATATATATATATATATATATATATATATATATATATATATTATATATATATATATTGTATATCTATAAACAGCACAGGAATCCCAACATAAACGACAAACCAACAGGACAAGGGTCATAGTTTATTATAAAAGATACGTTTCAGCATGAAACGTCTCTTGTATAATAAATAAACTATGACTCTTGTCATATATGGTATGTGTGTGTGTGTGTGTTCGAAGTCAAGTCACTTTTTGGGAATATATGCATCCTCCTTATGTTCCTCTTTTTCCTTTTTGTGTGGCTTGGTGTATTTATTCCTTGTGTTTAAACATCTCATGTCCTAGTAACATTCTCCTCCCTCTCCCTTCCCCTTCTAGACAATCAGCTTTGTACATTGTAAAGTGTCTAGTCTCCTTTTGAAGCCCTTTATTTCCCTCTAGATATCCCTTGACATATATTGTACAGTTAAAAATCAAAGTTATTTCTCGATTCTACCGATTCGGTAAGATTTTCATTTTACTTCAACTACAAGTTCCTCTTCTTCTTGTAAATGCGTTTTTTCGTCTTGTTTTGCACTTTGTGTTTCGTAATGTCTGAGATTGCTTGACTTATATATATATATATATATATATATATATATATATATATATATATATATATATATATTATATATATATATATATATATATATATATATATATATAGACATATATATATAGTATATATAAATATATATATATATATATATATATATATATATATATATATATATATATATATGTATACTAGCTGACCAACCCGGTGCTTCCTGGGAAAACTCGGAAACATTTTCATACATCAATTTAAATTGGTTTGTCTTATAAAGAATGTGCACTTTCATTGAACGTTTGTTCCTGTGATTAATAATTCTGTCTAGAATTCATTAAAGAAACTTCTTGGGGAAAAGGTGACAGTGTCATACAGACTTCCGGAAAAAAACAGAAATTTAAATATAAGGTCAGTGTGTGAAGAAATTCACTCAAGGTAATGAATAACGGATGAATTTCTGTAGAAACTACTTAGGGGACCCATTCACAAATATATATACCCTCCATGAACAAAAGAATGCCACACCAGTGGCCGTATCAAATCATTTAAATGCAAAAATCACACAGGAACAGCAAAAACCTATACTACTGACATTAGTTCTCTCTCTCTCTCTATCTTTCAGTCATATCAGAATTTAACAGAATGATTTCACTGCGATAATGACAAAAACAACTACAACTAATGAAAGACATGCGGTACGTCTATGGGGACGCAGTGTGGTTTGAACATGCGCACAACTTCAGTTAACCAAGGACCGTTCAGTCCCTCACTGGTCAACAACAAATTTGTTGTCTGCGTTTTTTCAGCTGATTTAGGACGAATCCGATGCGCTGAATCCAAAACTCACATTGGTTTTGCTCAATCAGGTCAAGTTTTTGAGCTGTGGCCACATGTCGTATTTTTACGTTTTTGTTCACATGTACGCTTGTTTGGAGCATTTTAGAAGAAGTTGGTGGGGGTAAAATGCCATGTCGAATATTTTTTTTTTATTGGAAATTATTATTTTAATGACAAGAAGTATTCAGGTCCGATAGTTCTGGGTGATTATGTCGAAAAGTCATAAAAACCTCGAAATCTTCAAAAAATTGGTGCGGCAAAGCATAAAGTTGGTGGATCAAAACTAACTTAATGGGGCAGCCGCCCCACGAAGTGTATAGGAAGTTCCACCAGCGCATGTACGGGTGTTTTCGCTTCATGTGTGTTGCGGAATATTTGCGTTGTCGTGCTGGTGGCGCCAAACACGGAACGCGGTGGGCTGCGGTGGTTGTGTACAGTGGAAGTGGCAACTAAACGTGAAGCCGCTGGTTGTAATTTTGTGATAATGATACAAAAAAGTTGTATTTCTTGAAATAACGAACTCTGAAGAATGTACAATACCTACATGCGCCCCAACTTATGACTAATTTGTACATATTTTTGTTTTGCAGGTGAATGAGATGGCTTCGGCCAGAAGATCGTGCAGAAATAAGCCCGACGTGTTCTGCTACATATGTGGAGAATACACCATTGCTCCTAATAGGAAGCCAGTCACAAGTTTCATAAGGCGTGCTTACCATGCTTATTTTGGTATTAAACTTGGTGACCAGGATGAAGCTTGGGCGCCACACATGGTGTGCAAGGCATTAACCGAGACTCTACGTGGGTGGACCAATGGCAAGAGGAGTCTGAACTTTGGAATTCCCATGGTTTGGAGGGAGCCGACAAACCATGTCACTGACTGCTACTTCTGCACTGTTGATGTGACTGGGATCAACAGAAAGAACCGGGGCAGCCTCAAGAATCCTGATCTTCAATCAGCACGTCGTCCTGTAGCTCATTGTGACGAAATTCCAGTGCCTATCTTCGGAAAACTTCTTGACATTAGTGACGAAGATGCCTCCAGTATTGAAGGACATGAAGAAGAAGAAGAAGAAGAAGAAGTGGTTCTTGAAGATGATGCTCCACATCCACTTTCCCAAAAGGGGTTGAATGATCTAGTTCGCGACCTCAGCTTGTCAAAGGACTCTGCCGAACTTTTGGCATCCAGACTGAAGGAAAAAAAACTCCTCTCTGACAGTGCTCGCATCAGCTTCTTCCGCAACAGGCATCAAGAGTACCTCCGTTTTTTCTCTGAAGAGAAGGACTTGGTGTACTGTGCAGATATTGCGCAGCTTCTCCTCAAGCTTGGAGTGCCACAGTACGAACGCAAAGATTGGAGACTGTTCATTGACAGCAGCAAGCGATCACTGAAATGTGTTCTGCTACACAACGGCAACCAGTTTGCCTCTCACTCGACTACACTTAAGGAGCAGTATGAAGCGGTGAAGTATGTGCTGGAGAAAATTGGTTATGGTCAGCATAAGTGGTTTATTTGTGTTGACCTGAAGATGGTGAACTTTTTGTTGGGACAACAGTCTGGCTTCACCAAGTACCCATGTTTTCTGTGCATGTGGGATAGTAGGGACCGTGCTCAGCATTACACGAAGAAGGACTGGCCTGTGCGGGAGGAATTGGTGCCTTGCAAAGAAAGGAACGTCATCAACGACCCTTTGGTGGACAGAGACAGAATACTCTTCCCCCCGCTGCACATCAAGCTCGGCTTAATCAAGCAGTTCACCAAGGCTCTGGACAAGGATGGCTTTGACGGTCCTCAGATCCGTCAGCTCATCAGAGATCCAGAGTTCGAAAACTCGATGAACGAAGTGGAACTGGAAGCGTGGAAGGCATTTGTTTTGGTAGTGAAGAACTTTCTTGGCAACAATAAGGCCAGAAACTACGCAGAACTTGTCAACAACATGCTGACTGCTTTCGGAAACCTGGGCTGCAACATGAGCGTCAAGATGCACTACCTATTTTCACATATGGACCGGTTTCCTGAGAACCTGGGTTCAACGAGTGACGAGCAGGGGAGAGATTCCATCAGGACATGAAAGAGATGGAGACCAGGTATCAGGGTCGCTGGGACGCAGTCATGATGGCTGACTACTGTTGGACTCTGAAGAGAGACCTCCCTGCCGCTGAGCATTCCAGGAGTTCGAAGAAACGGAAGTTCAAGCCCTGAAGTTTGAAAAATGGTGAAGCAACATGCAATTTACGTGTACTTACCTTTATCAATGCCCACCATTCAGTTTTCAGTAATCGATGTTTCTATCAGGTAATCAATATATGTTGTTGGAAAAACATTTTTTTCTCTTAAAAACATATTTAGGATGGTATGTGTTGACAAAAATCAGCTGATAATGCCACAAAATTGTAATCGATTTTGTCACAAGATCTGATTTTTTTTTCAAATCAACTTAGCACAAAAACCTGACCTGATGGAGAGAAACGGATGCCATTTCCTGATTCAGCCGTGCAAAAAATACCCTAAATCAGTTGTAGAAATCTAGACAACATTAAAAAAGTAAAAAATTGTTGCCCAGTGAATTATCACCCTGTTTACAAGATTGGTATTTGAACGTCATTATATAAAACCTAGTTAGTAAGTTGTCAGCTTGACGATGTTGAGGGATTTTAAAGTTTTTATTTTTTTATATATGATTTTTTTCATTGTCTTGATGTGCATTGTTGGGGCCTCGTGATCCATTACTTCAGAATTTATTTAATTTGCAAGTTGCCAGTTGGTGTGAGTCCATCTTTCAGTTCACGTATTTATTAAATTTGAATAGTTTAGTGTTATAAAGGAAATGTCAAAACCCACCCGGATCTAGCTGGACCTTCTCCGACACTGACAGCACCTGCATAAAAAGTGGAGTGTCAGGTGAAGGCACTGCAGAAAAAGGTGACATGAAAACGAAAATTTCATTTGTATGTCTGTCATGGGGTAGGGGTTTGAGTTTGAGTTTAAACCTTTCTGGAATGATAGAGGTATTCAAGATTTTCTCTGGGTCTTGGATTTCTATGAAAACAAAGCAAATATACAAACATTCACTTTATATATATATATATATATATATATATATACATATATATTATATATATATAATATATATACACACACACACATATATATATATATATATATACATGTGTATTATATATATATCTATATATATATATATATATATATATGAATAACTTGATCACAAAATATATAAAACGTTATATATATATATATATATATATATATATATATATTATATATATATATTATATATATATATATATATATATATATATATATATATATATAATATATATATATATATATATTATATGTGTGTGCGTGTTGGTAATTGCTAAATACTGATTCTACTTCAATTTTTCCGATTGCCGCTTAGGCATAATATGCCTTTCTCTCTCTCTCTCTCTTACACACACACTTGGACCTGACAATGAAACTTCTACGAGTGGTTTTTCTCTCAAGACGTTTCAAGGAGGTCCACCAAAGAGTATCTGCAGTTATATACGGTGCCATGACGGAGTTATACTTCCTCAGAGCACCCAACCTGCGTTTTGTCCTTCCTTTTCTTAACCTTTCCCAATGAGAACCCCAGCCGCAAATTCCTCTTACGGGGAAGAACGGACACAGATCTTAACTCGACAAAGAGAACAAAATTCACATCAACGTCGTTCTCGTTTATTCCCCAAAAGATAAAAAAAAAACAGCTATACGATAAATAACAGATAGAAAAACAAAGAAACTCAGGAATGTAAATTCGAGCAACGTCAATCCACGGGAAAGGGAGAGAGCGGTATAAGGCACAACCTCTCAGCACACGGCCCAGCAACAGAGTGCAGCTTAGTCTCAGTCAGATCATGCCAGTAGTGATAGTTCCTCCCCTCAACACTTTAGCGCCACTGTACAGCTGTCCCAATAACACCATTTATTTCTGTGGGACGATATTTTATTTATTTATAAACGTATTTTCAAATTCAAAGGGTCTCTTCTTTAGCTTATTCCTGATTATAGTTTATGTCCATTCATTGTGTATGAACGCTGCCATCTAAGCTATCGATGTCGGCAGCAGTTTGGAAAGCTTTAAGTTCACTGGTGTCTGTTGTAGGTCATTTTTATAACGATTTCCATAGACAGTTTTCTAAAAAAAAGAAAAAAAAAAATCGGGAATTGCGCTGTTACAAAATAAGTGCTGGAGAAGGAATATTCCCTCTTTCCACCTTATTTCCTTAAAAGTCAGGAGGTTTTATATTTAAGAAAATACAGTACGGGTAATATGCATATTACAAGAAAATATAAGGTAGTGTTATTTGAAAGAGGGGGCAAAGGTGGTATGGAGAAGTTCCAATTAGTAAATAAGAGGAGGTTATTAGAAATTTATGTTACGATTTAACGTGAAAATATGCCAATAATCCTAGAAACAACTTTATACCATTTGTGGAGCTTTCCTGATGAACAATGAAGGCCTCGTCTGTTTCTGCGCAACTGAACTGGATCAAACTGCTTTTGAAGGGAGAAAATAAACTATTTTGCCGGATTTTCCTTATACATTTATAGTTAAAAGGCTCCATTTGGAGTGGAGAGAGAACTGCGAACATTTTTTGTCTTATACCTACATCAAAATAGTCATGACTGTGATCTTAATTGTGTAAATAACGCTAATTATTTACAGTAATAGTACAAAAGGTAACATTATACTAGTTTTGTACTGGCACGAGCTAACTGTTTGAGAGAATGAGGGGGAGAGATACTATATTGAACATCCCCAAGATAAAGAAAAAGAGCCACTAAAAGAAAACTATATCCATAGGGTCCTAGTGTAAGAATTTCAGCATTTGTATCATCTCTCACAGTTTGCAATTTGAAATATAAAGTAATTTATAATTCAATTTGGAAAAATAATTAAGAAGCTCTGGTTTTACGCAAATAGAATAAAAAGCTGGTTGACATAACAATCCGAACTATGTTATAGGTCTTGACCAAAAGTTTTACTTTGTTTTCTAAGGGACACGCCATTGTGATCACGGCAAGGAATGACCTGATAACTGTCCTACCTATATTTCCTGCATGTTTGACATTGAAAAAATTAGAGAATGACTAAGTGGAAAGAAGGCAACATTTGTATTTTGCTTTGATAAACCACGTTTAATCCCATCTCTCTCTCTCTCTCTCTCTCTCTCTCTCTCTCTCTCTCTCTCTCTCTTCTCTCTCTCTCTCGGCTCAGTTCAGCTCATACAAAAATAGTCAATGGGAATAACAGATTGAATATCCAACTTACATTGTTTCTTCCTACACTGTTCTATTTCAAGATTGACCTCTCTCTCTCTCTCTCTCTCTTTCTGACTAATATACGCATTTGAAGTTTCTCAAGTGACAAACAATACGAAACTCCAAGTAAAGAGAATACGTTCACTTTAAAAAATTACGATAAAATAAAATAAAATTAAACAAAATTCTTGTTCTATCCACGTGTCACTTTATAGACCATGAATATATGGAAGTAGGTCAGGGCCAAAAATAACAAGCAATACACTTTTCATGATTGCAAAGAGAACCGCTTAAAATCTCTGCAAATAATGACGACAAACTTTGCATTTTATCTTTCATTTCGAGGAAAAAATTATCCTCTACCATTTCCTTTAAAACGTTCAGTCGGAAACTTTGTAGTGGCTCTGAAATAACATCTGATTGCAGGACGTAAACGGGAGTTATTGTTTCAGACCTAATTCTTATCACTATAAAATTCCCCATCGGTTAACATACATAAAAAAATATTATTTTCGAGGTAGAGCGAATTACATATTAAATGACATTTTGTAGCCTTAATGTCTATATATATATATATATATATATATATATATATATATATATATATATATATATATATATATATATATATATATATATATATATATATAGATATATTTATATCATATATATATATATGTGTTTTTTTACACCTACCTTGCAGGTTTTAGTAGCTTATGATCGGAGAGCAGAACAAACTCCCCACCCCTTCGCCTTCCTCTCCAGCGCTAATTCTCTCTCTCTCTCTCTCTCGCTCTCTCTCTCTCTCTCTCTCTGAAATAATCCCAACATAGTGTGTGGAACCCAAACTGCGTGCATAAAATAATTACTCTATCAAACTGATAAAGACAAGTTCAACGAAAAACCATACACATTAACATTCAAAGGAAGAGAAAATCACTAACCCACTCTCGAAAAAACAAGTTGCGTAGTTATAACATAATTAAAGGTGGGACTAATCCCCCATCTCGGTTCTGCAAAGATTGTAAGATTACATAACCCTCGCTACACAAAATGTCATTGTGACACCATTTCAAAAAAGGTAGCCAAAGTTATGCTTATGCATAACTCTGCATGGCTAGCCATGCTTATGCATCTCTATGTATAGATATCCATGAAACATCTGTCAAGGGAGAAATACCTCTCATTCATATATAATATCAAATAATCTATGATATTTTCACAACACCACAAACACATGTTAAAGAACCGATAATAAAATGGCTATAGATACTAACAATGTTAATAAACTCGGCAAGTTACTAAGTGTTAATTGTCTGAATTCACCCTTTCAACAGATAATTAGATCTTGGAATTTCCACTGTCTATCCACTTCGCATTTCACAAAGAAATTCTTAACGCCTGCCTTACAAGTCACTCCCATTACAGACAAACAAACGAACGCCATTACCATGGCTCACCCATAATCCGGGATTTTAACTGGACAAAGACTCTAGATTAGAAGCTTCGATGCCCAAAACTCTGACACCACTTCCGTTCCAGGTGTCACTGTATCCGAGGCAAATGCTGGTCAGGTG